>NW_025936959.1:241183-361498 GCF_000764305.2 Hyalella azteca
AAAGTGAACATGTTGCATTGTTTTTTGTTGCATTGAGATTTAATTTCTTTTGATAGTATTTTTGAATACTATGCGTCTCTATACATAATTTAAATCACTTTTCCTGTTAAGTTTGTGTACTTACATACATTAAAATACGATTTTTCAAGTGTACGAATATTTATTTCCCCCCACTGTAATAGCCTGTAATCACGCACTGTTCTGTACAGTTATCACCCATATAATCCCTCTAGTTTAACCTGTACATTGCACTACAATTTCTTCTCTTCATATATCTAATAATAACATAAATTGAGAGGTTTTAACTGGAGGATATCTTCAGGTAATTTATAACGTTGACCTCATGAATAACGAGGAAATTAACACATTCCGTTTGAAGACACTAATACCTCGAAAGGATATTAGTAACAAGATTGGCATTTAATGAACTTATTGAAATATAATAATACCTAAATATTGCCATCATCACTATGAATACAACGAAGCGCTACCGTTATCAATTTTATAGCGCGTCTGCGTTACAAGGCCACTCACGCTGTCACGCTCGAGGAACGCTACGTTATCTGGAGGCTACGCTAGCCTTACACCAACCATGACGAGCACAATGATGGTTTATAAGTAGAAGATAATTATTCATTGCATATGTGTATGTTATACAGAGAGTTATATACATTGCATATGTGTATGTGATGCAGAGAGTTATATACCATGCATATGTGTATGTTATACAGAGAGTTGTATACCAACTATGTCGCCTGCAAAGCTTTTTAGCTTATATGATGAAATCATTTCACAAAAGTGATATGTTTATGCATCAAAGTTTTTCTGTTTTCTTATTCTTCGGTGGAAAAAAATAGCAGACCATAATATTTATCATATATAAATATACATACCTACTATATAAATATAGGTAAATAGACTATGTGAAAACGCAGTAAAAGAATTCTCAACACTTTTTACTGATGGTTAATACTATAATGTTATTCCTCCCATTCCTCACTCACAAACAGCGCGTTCTTAATTGTAACGAGTCAAATACAAAGCTATAAAATATTCTAACTTATGGCAGATGCTCATCTACATCTCATAATCCCATCGTCACAATCGTTTTACCACGCAATGTGTTGAACCAAAATCTTATAAAGACTACAATTTATGGGAAATTTTGTCGTGAAATATATTTCTATTTACAGAAAATTATTCATGATATATACGTTTAAATTCACACAATATATTCAGATTTGATGCCTCGTAACTGTTAAACGCAAGGTTCAGAGCTTCTACGCACTGTGACGTTACAGCTACACGCTTGTGCGTGAAGAGGTAATGCGTTACTCGTACGTCATGCCACGCAGCGCGTTGCTAACGACACGCATCACTCAGCCTCACCACACGCACTGCCAAGCTTGTACAGCGCACGACGCATCACCACACGCACTGCCAAGCTTGTACAACGCACGACGCATCACCACACGCACGGCCAAGCTTGTACAACGCACGACGCATCACCACACGCACGGCCAAGCTTGTACAACGCACGACGCATCACCACACGCACGGCCAAGCTTGTACAACGCACGACGCATCATCACACGCACGGCCAAGCTTGTACAACGCACGACGCATCACCACACGCACGGCCAAGTTTGTACAGCGCACGACGCAGACCCCGACACTCTTACGCAACCAAAATCTCTGTATTTAACCGAGGTATGTTGTATCGAATTGACATTCAGACGGGAAAAAGGTCTCAAAAAATGTAAAAGTCTGTTCACTGCAAAATTGTAGAATGTTACGATCATATTCTGGAATATTTCAATCTCGAAGGGATTTAATGTTCTTTAAATTCACTCACCTAATGATTCTAGAAACAATAACCTAGAAGCATTTCAAACATAATCCAGATGAAGCTTGAATGAATTTTAGAGATTATGTTCAAAGAATTAGCGCAGAAAAAACACGGATGATTAGAACTTTTTGTCGCGAAACGATGAGCATGCTGGAATGCCTTTTGAAATCAATATTGCAGTGAGTATATAAGCATCCACGAAGAACAGGTAAAGAAGGTAAGAGTCATTCATAGAATTATCACCATAATATAAGCGACGATCATCAATAACTTACTAACATGATAAAATATTCATACCTATCATCATGTCAACCCTCTAACCTAATCTAGATATTCAACTGCATGATGGAAATCTGCGCACCGAAAATGAAGGCGAATCAAGAAAAACATTACACGTGTTCATCTGGCAATACAGGGTAGGTACACGTGTTGATACAGGAATATCGTCGGACGGATTAAATCGAACTTTTGATGTTGTTTATTTCTCTTTCTCCGAGGCTCCATGAAAGATGTACATACGTGAGTGCGTGTCGCCCAACATGATTAATGAAGGAATATGACTGTCCAGAAACTAGCAAGAACTTATACCTTTAGAATGAGAGTGAAAAATTACAATAAGCGTGTCAGTGCACGGTAGAAGTAAGCCTACGAGTTAATTATGAAAAAAACTGCAAGTGAACGATAAAAGGAATTCTGGGATATATCTCTAAAAACGAGGATGAAATACAAAAAAATAGCAATAGAAATTATCGAACTCTTGTCTAATCGAGCTATCAACATAACGCTGTAAAGAACTGCCAAGATTCAATTTTACTTGTGAGCCACAAAAGAAAATTTCTGAAGTAATTTGGTGATGTGAAGATATTTCCGTTGCGGTATCTTTCTTATCAAGGAGCTCCGCAATTGAATAGCAAAATGTTATCTCCAAATGAACGGATTAGTGTTTGTGTCATACGGTATTCGATAGCGGAGAAAATGAGACCTAGAAAAAATAACTTATCCAAACGCGTTCGAGATTTTAGTATAACGCCAGAAGCCAGCAGCATTTTTAATCAAAACTCCTCTGGGATTCAGGAGTTATTGAACTAAGTTATGGCTAACGCGTAGGATGAAGATTTGAAAGAAGGCTTCGCAACGAGCTCGAAAAACTGGAATAATGGATTTTAGTTCCATTTACATTTTGTCTGCTGCAATGCGGTATATCATAGAGACAGACTATTTAGGTGAAAGTGAGCTTATTTCAGAACAATCTCAAATAATGATAAAAGGGAACTCGAATTATAAATCAACTATGAATCAAATTTATTCATAAAATTATTCAGTCTTATGCTCTAAATTTTGTAAAAGTTTACTTGCATCGCACAATTAAAGCAAAAAACAATAGTACTACTTGTAACCTGACCACCATGGCCCTGCCGTTCTTCAGGAAGACAAATCGCGCAATGTATAGCAAGATCTAAAAATCTGCGTCTCCTGGAACAAGACGGCAGGAATTTTTCAAACAGTTTTTTTATTCCAGCAAAGATGCTCAATCAAGCGCCATGGAAAGTTTTCGGCAGCTCGTGAAAAAATATACGGGCACTAAGAGCCGAGAAAATGGCAGAAATTATAAGCTTTTTCGCGTCTTGTGCGTCATGCATTGAAACGCGCGTTCTGCGGAACAAATATACGACATTTGTAATACAAAATTAATTCAAATGTTACAGAATAATTGACATATAAATGTACGTATAAAGAGCTCCAGCAAAAATTGTTTAAATAGATTAGGAAAATCCGTAGTGCAAACATTTTTCAAGCCTAGTGAATTATTTAATTTCATGAAATTTACAGTTTGTATGAGAAGGCCGCATGGCCAGACCTTTCCATAGGAATATCATTGGAACGGTGAATAAATCCATGCACGAATAGGTAAAATTTATGTAATTCGAAATATGCGTGGAATTTATAGCAGTTTAATTTCTGTCTCCCACTGAAGAATTAAAATTTAAAAAAGAAACATTAATCTGCTCTGCGTAGTCAGGCCTTGGACAAGGTTGGGTGAGCGTTCCCAGTAAAAAAAATGCGATTTTTTAACTTTCGAATCTGCGTGCACGATATTAAGGGGCCTCTACCGCGGAAAATTTTCTTTCTAAAATCGAAAAGAGCATTGAAATTTTATGCCATAACTTGAGTCTAACATTATGACAAGTGTCATAATTTGTTATATATTTCTATCTATAATATATTCTGTATAAGTCTATATATTTCTGGAGATTTACAAAGGCTTAAAGAACCTGCTACTGTCCTTTGGAAAACAGCTAAAAAACAACTAAAAAGCATATTACATAAAATCAGATATTCAGTCAATTTAGAATAAGGAATTCGTTCCTGTTTTTTGGCCTATGCTGAAAAGGAACCGCAGTTTGAACACTAGCCAAAATTGCACAATAATACAAAAGCGCCAAACACAAACCAAATGTAAATATGTATCACTAGACCACGATCTTATTTCTTGTGCCTTCAAATAAACACGAGGATCACTAACATTAACAGAATCCGGAAGAACAAACTCGCTGGGGTTTAGAGGAATAAAAATGTAAATGTGATGACGGGAAGCCACTGACCATAATAGCGCAGGCCATTTACAGACTGGCCGTGGCCGAGCAAATGCACCGACTTGCCTTCGTGCGCCATTGCCGCAATTGTGCATTGTTCGCTGAGTTACGATCGTTTCCGCTAACGATGCTGCTGTTGTCTGGCTATGTTCGCACATATTATATACGACTAAGGATATATGACTTCATTATACGACATAGGATATATTATATATAGAATATATAAATGCAATATACGACATAGAATATAATGATACATAGGATATTTGACTTCATTACACGACATAAAATATAATGATATATAGGATATTTGACTTTATTATACGACATAAGATATATGATATATAGGATGCATGACTTCATTATATGACATAGGATATATGACTTCATTTTATATGACTTCAAACAAGATATACAATTTCAAAAATAACAATAATAATTATTATTGAATGCTGAGGGGCTCTTATACATTTAAAGCGCTATCAAGACGTACGGTACTCTAATGTTGCTGTAAAATTTTAGAATACCACATAAGAAACTTTTCATTTCTGCTTAAAAATGACTATCATTTATGATGTTTCTCATAATAATCATGTAGAATTTCATGTCCAATTTTCACGTATCATATTCATAGTAAATATAGAGCCGCATTTTTCTCGACTGAATGCGTCGAGGTAAGATTTATCTGTTTTCTTTGCATCGGATTCTTATACTTTTATTTTTATTTTTAGATAAACTCGTCTTATATTATCTATATTTATTCGCATTTACTGGTCATTTCGATGCGTCATTTTATCAAAGAAAAATTATTGGATATAAAACATTCTTAGTTTAACCATTCCAACTCCTTACAAGGCGAAAAATCTTCGCAAATAGACTATAATCCCTTCCTTAACATAATAATAAATTTTCATTAAACACAAACTATCCTCGTTCAAATAACTTTATTGGCTCAATGTAAATACCTTCAAATGCCCTTCCCGCTGCAAATTCATCATCACCCAAACAGCTGGAGAAAGCGTACCTGAAAAGACAAAAAAGTTTTATTTAATGACGGCGATGTTACATGAATAAATTAAGTGCATGAACGTTATAAGTAAAGACGTCTAGAAAAACGCACGATCGTAAATACATACAACAGCCTCGTCTCATTTGGAGTATAAGATCAACAGTAAATATTTTCCATGCGTGGCTTCCAAAAACACATTTAGGGTAAAAAACACTTGAATATAGAATTTAGTTTCTATCGAATCCAATTTTTCTATTAATTTTACTTCTAATTAGCAGTTTAAGATAGGGTAAAGAAGAAGCGAGAATTCGTTAAATAAATCCCATTTCCGTAGTTATTATTTGTAAAGAATGAAAACGCTCCCAGCGACGCTTTTATATACATCAAAGAAAATCGCACTCAAGCGCCCAATTCCTGAAATCTTCCAATAAAAGTCATCTAAAATCGTCCAAATGTCGATCGCCGGATTGAAATTGATTTAATTTGATCTTTGGAATAAAAGAACCTCGAAGAAAGAGGAAAAAATGACACAAATAAAAAAAAAATAAGATTGAAACGTTCTGGGGAAACTTCCTGCGTAGATCTTCCCCAAGAGAACGGTCCTCCTGAGCTCCGTCTGCTAAATTAATCGAAAAACCAAAGCTTTCCGCGAAATCCTTACGGGTTTAATTTGTCGCACAATTTTCTTCCTTAACCCAACACACGATTGGAAAACTCGCAATTTTCGTCGAGAATTAAGAATCGTTTTGGCCGATTTTCGAGGTTAGATTTCATTAATTCCAAATTAACATATCAAATTATTTTTTCTAGTTTATTTATCCAACTAAATTTTTAATTTAATATTGCCTGGTGCGATGCCTTCCCAAAACCAATTCTTCAAACACAAATTAAATTATCCATAAAATAACCAATTAACCTTATATCTAATTTTTATCTAGTGACCAACGCGTAATAAATCAATTAGAATAATCTTTTCAATCAAGTGAGAATGCTCCTTTTGAAATCATAAACATATATTTCAGGAACACTCGTCTAAACAAGCGATACGCGAGAAAACAAATAACTTTATTAAAAAAATCGCATATAAATAATATTCGAGTGAATGAATTATACGTAATGTGCTAGGAATAAGACAACTTACCTACGTAAAAATCTGGGATGTTCGAAAAATTTCTGAAATTTTGGTAGAATACAGAATAATAGATATTCCAGACGATAACGTTCATATAGTGGCAAATGCATCAATGTCATAAATATACTAATTAGAATAAATGCCACAATGATGTAATATCACAGGTTAAATAGTAGGTATTTTTTAAAGAATTGCGTAATGAGCTCTGATATGATAATAGGTATACTCGATTAGAGGAAAATTTCTTACGCACACACGCCGAAAACAGGTTGTCAGAATGTCAGGCATTGGATATCAACCATATGATATCAAGTATTAACAAAGCCTGTATTTCCACTGAGATTTCAAGTTTAAAAATTGCTTCTGCATGTTCGGATAAAATATATTAGTCAGAAAATTAATTATATTGATGAACATGACGTCGTAATGGCATCAAATTTACATATCGGATCTAACCTAAGCATCTGCACGGTCAACCCGCAGCAACGGACAACATTTTGACGAATATTTAACATTCATGCAATAAAAGGTTCATTTCATTGCAGTTTTTCTATTCCTTTACTATGTTTAAAAAAGTCGAATAATGAACGAGAACGATAAATATTGTACATTATCTTAGTTATCTTTTCAATTTAAATGGAAAATAATTGATGAAATTTATATTATTTTAAGATAAAAGATAAAGCATAAAACGTTAGATAATTGAACAAAAGGCAGTTCACAAATAAATTAAAAAATTACCTTTCTCCACTTGATTGTTCTTTAGAACTTGGAGTTTCATTTACTTCAAATAAAATATTCAATTGGGTCTGAAATTTGCCTTGAGCTCCACGTTAAAGTTCATATCTTAAGTACAATGCTCCTAACAGCGTGATTTTGCGATTATGTTGGTATTACTCAAAGCCGTATGTATGATATTAAAAATAAAAAGCGAGAATCAGAGATTATGAGATTTAAGAGTTCATTCATGTAAAATTATATCATTATTATTCAAGTACTATTATCGAAAATAACGTTGAAGTCCATTCCATTTGTTTAAATTTAGCAAAGTTTAAGTTATCAAAACGATATAAAAACTGTCTGTCTCTTCCGTAGAATACCCAACTATAATCGAGAATTGTTCCTCACGTTTAAACAAACAGCGATAGCTAATCAATAAGGGTCGATTAATTCTAACCTTCAGCTAAAAAGCAAATGCAACTCGAGATGCAAGCTCGGTTCAAATTGCTGACCATTGAACAAACGCAGTTGAGTGAGTGAACGCAATAAATCGTGTAGAGTTGAATTGGCGCATGTAATATGCTAAGAGCTCACAAAAAACATTGTAGAGTTAGAGCGGAAGCGGCAGCAATAATTTACAATCTTTGTTAGCGAGAAGGAACAGTGAGTAAAGGGCTAGAGAAATATGCATTTCTTGAGAACTTTTCAGAGCAGGAACAGAGACGAGGGTGGATTTGTGATTAAACAGTTCCTCTAAAAATGATCCGGGGGTGAGAAGTCAATCATGAACCAAAGGCTTATCTCACGGATAGGCATTTTAAATAGCAAATATAAATTAAAAAGTAAGATTATTTTATCGATGTATAAAACAATTTTCTAATTTGCAGCATAGTAACAACATTCAAAGAAAATTAGGATTTGTGTGGACCTATAAACACAACCCTCAAATATGAATCTCAAGTCTTGAAATAAATATTGGAATGAGTGACGACATTTACAAGCAAACTATACGAGCGGTTACTTATTTCAGCTATGAGACCAACATTTCCTTGTCCTGAAATGTGGTACAAAGATACTACAATGATATAGAGTTAAAATTAAATTCTTCATTTACATCGCCTGTGGACAATAGTTAGCAAGCACGCCTCTACCCTCAACAGGGATAGGATTACTTAACAAATCGATTTCACGCGACAAAGACCATCTTCTTTGCAACGGGGCGTCACCCTAAATCCATGTCGCAGCCACGCAGTCAAACGCCATCCACAAACATAACACAATCCATGAATATATTACACGCCCTAAAAACAACCCTTGTCAATTGCTAATGCGACGAAACGAAAAAGGGAAAGCAGTTACGAAAGTCATTCATTGTAAAAAATCAAGATAGTGATGTAAGAATTAGGAAAAGAGAAATTTTATAAATACATATGTATAATAAATAACTTAACATTCACCGAATAGAGGCTGCTTACATATTCAAGATCAATGCCGCGCAAAATTTTAAAAGCATACTTGCGAATCAAAACGATGTAATCAAATTGAGATTATTCAAAATGAACTGATCAAGTACGAAAGTTCATCAAGTTCATTATTCTCAATGAACTGATTCAACCGAAATTGCATTACAATATTATGGACGATCCTCCAAAAAGTAGTATCTACTGAAGGAACTAAACAAATAACTAACGCCGCGTTCAATTAGATTTTATGCAAATGCATTGTTATCCCAACTCATTGAGATTAGGAAACTTCTCATACCCAAGCTCGGGAAAAACTTTAAACTAGAACGTTTCGTCTAAACCTCTAATTTCGTCTAGAACACTAGACGAAACTGCCGTTAAATTCAGCAACACTGAAATGTCATGTCAACCTGCACATACTCTCCTGCAAAGAATGGTTGTCAAGATGAAGTGCAAAGTCTTGCGTGCATTATATACCATCTCACTTATCCTTCCTTAAAGGACACAAACAGGTGAAAATAAAATTTGCGCAGGCGCCTGCAAGGTAATTCTGTCGCGCTACTGAACCTCAAATGTCACTCCGGCCTGCACAGAGAATGTCTCGAATTTGAGCCGAGCAAACATCCAGAGAATTCTCGACGACTGCTCGGGTATTCAAACAAAGAAAAAAAATTAATTCAAGAGCTATTTCAAGAAGTCGTAACTGCGTGCCAGGGTAAGGTAGAGATTCGTCGAGCGACTCTTGCTGAATGTGCAAGCAAATCCATAGCAGATCTGTTCGAGTTGTTGTCTCAACAATGGAGGTGACAATTTTCGAGCATTCCGTAGTTTCATGTCAAAAACTGGCTTATGGTGGGCCTAGATTAAAAATCTATTCTATAGTAAGATTGCTACTTGGTGAGTAAAGTAACACGTTTTCCGTTTCCAAGCGCAAGTTTCCTCCACGTTTTCTCCTAATCGGAATATAAAGATTTGTAAATTCGCACAATCCTATCTTCGTCTCTCCAACTTTCATCAAGATCCCATTATTTCAGCGAGCTTTTCAATGACGTTTAGCTGAATTTCGTTTGAATGTCCTGTAGAAGAATACCGTATCTATTAAGTGGCGTTTAGGTTAAAAGGGTTTAAATGGCATGTAGATGAATAGCGTTTAAATTACGTGTAGATGAATAGCGAAGTTTTTATGGCCCTCAATCTCAACTAAGCCTTATGACGTTAGCTGATTGGTCTCAAAAAAGTTCTAAATGTAACAAAAATGTATCGAACTTTCTTTTTTTCGATCGAACTTTCTTTTTCTGCAAAATTTATTTTCATGAAGATCGGCGGAGAATCTGTAATCAACTTATAAGAATGTATGAATACTTACCCGTTTTATTGGTAGTTTCTTGGAATTCAATGGATTGGTCTTCAGTTTCTTGGCGATACCGTACTTAATACTATTTATAATACGAAGTAGCAAGTCTCTGAACTGAGCCAAAATATTCTCGTTTCCAGTAAAAAATTCAAACTCTTCAAAAATGAACACAGTGTGCATCTCAATTTTCACTGAGATGCCTTCCCTTGCAACGGTGCGTTCGCAATGCCAGGTTGACCCTCAGGGCTTATATGGACTCAGTGCAATCTGACCTAAGGGATGGAGAGTATAAAGACCCCACGGTTGCACCGATTGCAAGGTCCGGATCGGAAGGTATCAAGGATTAAGAGAGAGTCTGATTTATCGGTGACTGCCATAGACTCCTATTGAAGGGATTCTGAAAGATGAACTCGGCTCTGAGCTACCCAGGAGCTCACATTCATTGTGCAACTCAGACAGCATAAATGGAGGAGCCTTCCCCAGCTGCGACACGAAGCATGGAAAATCATGGACCTCGAGTACAATTGCATCCAATCACTTATTTGCTGCATCGATGTTGAATATTCTGTAATACTCGTGAATAGTGGACAGCTTCTTCAATTTTTCATCGCATTGCCTACTTCGTTCAACAGAAATCACTTATGGAACAAACAGAATATAACATCAAACTGCGCACGGCTGAATCGGTAAACTAAAACTTACATTTTGAGGAATACATAATTGTTGAGAAAATGAACTTAAGCTTCATAACTAATCCTCAAATTCACCATTATTCATCAGTAAAGTTCATTTGGATATGACATTTTGGCGCTGCTTGACAAACCCACAACCATGTTGCCATAAAATAACTTCTACAAAATATGTCTGAAAAAACGGGGTTTCTTCCGTGAATAAGCAAGATAGGGACAAATTACATTCGCGATAAAATATTTCGAAGTCTGAAGTTTAACAAAAAGGACCGTAAAATGTGCAAGAATATTTAAGTATATGGAAGCAATTATTTATCCCTACTGCACACCTGCACGGCTCGTTCAAGAGACTTCTATTTAAATGAAATATTTGTTCACATCCTCACCAACAGACGAGGCTGAAAACGATCCATTCAGAAGGCTGGACTAAAGTGCGTCAAATATCACGCCACGATTTGCTCAATTAATTTAGTCGAGGAGCAAAAGTGACGGGCACGAAATTCCAAATGGCAGGAGGGAGACCATGTGGAAAACCGAATTAATATGCAAATTTGACAGGCCGCGCAACTGCTTCCAAAATGCAGGGGAAAAAAGCGCCGTGCTGCAGCGGAGCACACGTCCGGTGGTGGCCCATGAATGGAGGTGTTGTTGAAGAACACAAAAATTAGTCGAGCACAAACACTTGCTGAGAGAACACAAGGCTTGGAACTTCGCAGAAAAGAGCTCGACCTGCTGTGGCAGTTATTTCGAAAATTCAGGACGATATAAATTGTAGAAATTATAAGCACGTTTGAATAATTCTCTGTTTATGATTACAGAGGTCAAGGAATTAAAATAACAAGCATAATTAAGGAGCGACTCAGAAGCTCGATCCAGCTTCACTGAATCTGTTTTCAATATTATTTCTAATTGTCTATAAATAAAATAAATAATGCACCTAAAACTAAAAGCAATTGAAAATGTTCATATTATTTTGAAATTCCGGCACCGCTCTTTTAGTTGCAATAATTCAATGTATTGAAATTGAAGTCTGCGTCATTATTAAATTCTATGAATACAGTTTAAAAATTCCAAGTTTTGTTTTCAGAGTTAAAGGAAAATAATTTGTTCCTCTAGCTGCCGAGAAAAAGTCACGTCACAATATGCGGCCTCCAGTAAAATCCCGTCTTTTCTACTGCAGCTGCGGGAATGACTAATTTACAATATTTGAAATTCAACCCTGCACATTTTATATATATTTTATTACACCATAGGAAAATTTAATAGCGACGAAGTCTATTCCAAAAGGAATGGATGAGAATCGCCTCCCGGCAAATCTCATTCAATATTCAAGATGAAATTCCTTTTAAATTCATCACAGAAATTAGACGCCGAGCATCCTTAACTCCTTTAAAAAAACGCAGCATATTATAATGTAGAGTTCATAATTTCAAAACCTAAAGAATAAACAAATGTTTCACTGATAAAATCGAATCTCCTGGTCATTAGGAAGATAACTTATTGCAGACACCAAACTTTGCCGACAAAAACCGTAAACAGAATAAAACGTAACATTTTGACTTGAATGCTAAAACATTTTCATGAAAATAGAATACATTAGAAAAACTAGTCTTGATAAAAGTATCTGAAATAGGCTAAGCTAAAGTTTCAACTTTTAGGCACAGATCGGAATTTTGCCGAAAGAAGCAATTTGATCAGACTGAGAGCGAGCGGGAGCAGTTCACGCGACTATATAGTCCTGATGAGGTACCTGCTTATTTCTCTGCTGACTAATTAAATCGCCCCACCCCGCCCTGATTACGCCAAGTTTGCAATTAAAGTTCCATACCTCAATCTCAACTTCGTAATTGATAGCGAAAGCTTTAAAAACGTATGTGTCGAGAATGGAAGTGAATAATTTAAATTAAGCAAAAACATTTCAATTCCTTGAGATGAACGGGATGTCGCTCGAATTTATCAGATATTTTTCTGCTGAATTTGTGTCTCAAATAATAATTATACTATTTGCTTACCACTTACTTCATTATTAATCAACATCTACCGTGTTTTTACATCGCTGTTAATAACTGTGTACTATTTTATACAATTACAGCAAAATTGGCGCTCGCGACTTCACTCACATAATACGTATCTTCGTCAAAGAACATTTCAAACATGATACATCAGAGCAAAACTCCATCCGAATGGAAAAAACTTCCTTATATGTAATCCTTCAAAATTCATGCTAATGAGAATATACTAACGAAAATTACAAGTCCGGACGATGTCACTTTTGATACGATCCTGATGCTACCTATGCAAGGCAAGCTGTACCGGGACTCAAAATTATGCTTGACATGAACTGATGAAAATGTTTGCCGCTGATGGAAATGTTCAACGCTGATACGAGAAATGAATGATCGATGTTCCAAGTAGGCACCGAAAAACAGAATTCTAAAATTAAGCAAAAGATTTCCGGCAGTGTTGTTCCCATGACTGAGAACAAAAGGCATAACAGCATTTCAATATCAAAAACAAAAACCCTTCCGCAGCAGAATAATTCTCTGGTTTTAATCGTCAAACGCGGTCCGGAAAAAGCTCGACCTAAAATTTGCAGTCGACAAATGGACAGCGGATAAAACACTTACAAAATGGCCTCAAAAAGATATTTAGCGTTGCTCTCTCAAACAGACTTAATTCGAAACGAACTAGCTTCCTGCAGCCAGAAATTAAACATTGATCGCTTAATGTGTGAGCTTAAATTGGGTTTTGAACAAAATCTTGCAATTTTATTTCGCTGGATATTGATCAGAGAGGATGAGAGCTCATTAGAAGGTAGCTGAAGCGATTGTGCAGAATGCAGAACATAACACAGATCAGAAAAGTGAGCGATTTCAGTCAAAGATAATTATGAAAAAATGCGTATGAATTACGTTGTACAAGCCTCGAAATTCGTGCGCTTTGCACGCAGGGCTACACTGAAATAGCCTTTCAAATCAATGAACTGATTTAACCACGAATTTAATGCCGACCGATGATCGCTGATTGATGCACTGCAGCAACTCTAAAAAACTAAGTTCTATGCCTCTATTTCGTTCTGATTAATATTCTGATGATTAATTAAATAGAATCATTGAATATTAACAAAATTAATAACGAATCAACCCATTTCTTGAACCAAAAATATACAAATATACTTTTGTCTCAAATCGATAATTCGCTTAGAAATACATCAGAGTTAGGAACTATGTAGCAGACGGAAAATGTGCATAAAGCAGACAAATATTAATTAGTGATTAATCGCCAATCAAATAATCACAAAGCCGGTTCGGAGCAGAATTTTAGCAAGATGTATATATATACCCCTTCATTCACCCGTTACTCTCTGTTTTAGTCATTCAGCATTCATTCAGCATTCATTCAACATCACAATTCTTTACCTCTGATCGTCGCTCAAAACTTAGCTAAAAATAACACTAAACATAACGTGTATCTGGCTTACCGTAACATAACACTAAGTATCACGTATGCCTGGCTGATCACAGATGTGTAAATATTTATGAACAACATACAAGGGCTCGACAAAATAAGGGGAAACATCTGAGAAAATCACAAAATATATTATATTTTAGTATGATGAAAGATCCACCTTTTTGCGGCAATTACCGCCTAAATTATCCGAGGTATTGATTCATACAAATTGTGAATTATTTTAAAAATTTAATCCGTTCTTCAGTTAAAACTCCCTCTAGCTCTTTTTTAAAGACGATGGCGGCGGGAATCGACTAGTGACTTTCATCGCTGTACCATAAATGCTCGACAATATTCAGGTCTGGTGATTGTGGTGGCCAAATGAGATGCTCAACTTCATTAAAATGTTCCTCGGGCTACTTTTTAACAATTCCAGCTGTATGGATCGGGGTATTATGATCTTGAAAGATGGCGTTCATCTCCCGAAGCAGTGCTTAAACCATTCTATGAACTTGGCCCTCCAAAATTCCTAAATAGTCACGGCTGTTGATTCTTCCATGAAGAAAAATCACTGGTCCGCTGAATTTCCACGAAATAGCACCCCAGATCATCACAGATCCAGCACCAGGTTTCATGGATGGGAAGAGGCAGTCAGGACTAAATGCCTCTTTTGGCTGTCTCCAAACGTAAACTCGGCCAGAGGTTGGAAATAAGGTAAACGATGATTAGTCAGAGAAAATAACATTTTTCCACTGCTCGAGTGACCAATTATGGATGTTTTTATGCCACTATAAACGCTTTAAAGCATTTGTACTCGAAATCAGAGGTTTTTAATTGCAGCTCTTCCATAGAATCCAGATCTTTGCAGCTCTCGGTGAACAGTCTTTATGGAAACTGGGTTCTGTAGGTGTCCATTGAGGTATGCAGTAATTTTAACAGCCATGGTCTTTCGAGTGCCCCCTCACAAATCGAACTAGGTACATACGGTCTCTCTCAGACAACTTCGACTTCCGGCCACACATGCGCTTTGCTCAGAACGTTTTTCCTCCTCTTCCAAAAGAGAAGCATACCTCTGAGAAGCATACCTCTAGAAACGCCAAGCATTCGGAAATTTTCTGTCGCACTAGCACCTGCCGCACCAACAACTTGGCCTCTTTGAAAGTCAGAGAGGTTTGCCATTCATAGGTTATATGTAGGTTAGGTTTTAGGCATAAAAATTTACTAAAAATATCTGTGCACGGATAAATTATCGATTAGCAGCAACAAAGAGAGATAAAAATATGTCACGTTTCCATTGTTTATAACATGTTCAAAATTTACGATATCAAAATGTCTGGTAATTTCCTTATTTTGTCCAACCCCCGGTATATGTAAACAATAAATTAAAACAAGTTCGGGCATGAAAAAGATCGTGTGGATTTAAAAAAAATCAAATTTACTAGGCTGTCAGAAAACCACAGCGCCATGGCGAGCAATTCTGTTCACGTTACAAGTGATATGCGCTCCTCGAAAGCAATAGCCTAATGGCGCCCCGAATCAAGGCATTGAATATGGATGGCTGACTGACAGCATACCAGCTCCGTGAACTGGGCCTGTCAAAACTAGCCTGAGTCAGAATCACTGAACAGAGCAACTACGAGTTTTCTAACTGATAATATTTTCAAACCACGTAATTTGATAAATTCACATTCGGGAGTTTTTTGGAAAATTTATAGGAAATCATCAAGAAGCGTAAAGCCACAAATTTACTCCAGTTTCGTATGTGCAGGATACGAAACTGGAGATAATAAACAGACGCAGGGTACGAACAACTTTCGTATCGGAAGAAAGCAGTCGGGGTTCCGATTGCAGCCACAATGTACGATTGCAGCCTCAGCAATATTTAATATAGAGAATAATTAAGAAAATAGCCACGATATTTTATTGCTGCTCAGGCCACAGGGCATTCGAAAAGAAACATGGGAAAAGAGCGAGCCATGATCGAAAGAAATGCGCCTCGACAACGCGTTCATCAGGCTGGACATGGTCATAAACTTGAGCTCAATATATATGCAAAAAAGCGTATGCTCAAGTTTAAAACTTGCTGAGAGCATTCCAGACAAACAACTGTTAAAGTAAGTATGTGGGATAGAGTATGTTGGAGTAAGTATGTTATAATTTAACAACTACATTTTCCAAGATATCAGAAGGATGTTCAAAACACACAGTGATGATTTCAGTTTTCTTTCTTATATTTTCAAATTATAGGGAGGCCACAAGAGGGATTGCTCCTACAAAATACCAGCCAAGTTACATACATCAGAACACAGAACCCATTCATTTCATAATGCTCATCAGTTGAAAACATGAATAACTACAGGGTGCGCCAGCGAAACTTACTTTTTTGAAAAAATTCCTGTGCGGTTAGTTGGTCGGGTAGAGGGGCGAGAGGGGGTGCATCTGAAGGGGAAAATTCCCAAGTTTGTTTCTCAAAGTTTCTCAAATAAATTTGCTGTTGTGCAAGAATTAACTGAACGCGATTTTGTTGCCCGTCAAAATGCATTTGAAATGCTGGTTGACAACCTGCCTGAAAACGCGGTCTTTTTTTCAGTGACGAGGCTCACTTCCACATTTCCGGCTGCGTTAACAAGCTAAACATGCGTTATTGGTGTGGTGTAAATCCATGGGAGCTTCAACAGAAGCCACTTAACTGTGAGCGAGTTACTGTCTGGTGTGCGATGTCGTTAATGGGAATAATTGGTCCTTATTTTTTTGAAGAAAACAAATGCGCAGTTACCGTTAATGGAGCTCGTTACAGGAACATGATCGAGGAATTTTTTATTCTAAGACTCGAAGAAATGAACGTTAGGAACATGTGGTTTCAGCAAGATGGAGCCACAACACACACAGCACGAGACTCAATGAATTTGTTGCGACAACATTAGGAAACCATTATAAAAAAAGCGACTTCATTAGTTTATGCGCAATGGAGGCCGTCATTTATGAGATTTAATTTTCAAAACTGTATGAAAAAAAATTTGGGATACTGTTTTCTCGAATAAAAAAAATTTTAAAACGATAACTGAAGTAATTTTGTTTTTATTGACCTTTCAAATAAGTAAGTTTCTGTGGCGCACCCTGTATTACTCGCATCTTGTGTTAGTGTTGCGACTGGGGAAACTCGATCTAGATGATAATTTAACTAAACGTTGTTGAACTTTGCGATCTGCGAAATTTTATTTTATTTTCACATAACCGCCAAACGTATGTGCAAGCTACAATAATACATTCGCATTTTTCCTGAAAATTCCTTATTTTAAAATTCAGACAAAATGAAAAAAATAATAACACATTTTGAAATGTTTCCTTAATACAAGAAAACTAGTAACGCTGCCAAATCATTGCGAGGATAAAAAAAAATCAATTCCCTTGGTAAGTATGCAACATGCAAGAAGAAACAGAACCAGTGTGTTAAAACATGATATAATTGCTTCAAAAATGTGATAAATAGCATTCAAAAAGTTCAACAATGCAATAACTGCTTAGAAAACACAGTCATTGCAATGAAAATGCAAGCATTGCGTTCAAATGACCAAGATGATCTCGGTTAGTTAGCGCAAAGTCCCGAGATGCCGATCAACACAGACATTCAGCGCAAATCTAATTTACAACGGCACAAAATTAAACATTTGTTGAAAACTAAACCCTGAAACTAAATGATTTTAAACATGAGAATAAAACATCTCCATCATTGGGGAATTCCCATGGGCATTAATTCAAGCGGAGTTAACATCCCAAGAGGAAAGCAGTTATATATATATATATATATATATACTGACGGACCAGTAACTTGTATGTATAAAATAATAATTTAAAAGCCATCCGATTATACTACATGAACTTATAATTGAATTCCCATTTCATCCCAAGAGCGGAGCGAGTTTGCTCCATCATTAATGCGATTAATCATTCTGCTAATGATCTCATTCAATATTTTGAAACGCGATATCCTGTAATGGGATAAATAGAATAAACTTCCTACAATCAGTCAACCGGCGATCTGTTAAATAGCTCAATGCCGATATTTGACTTGAGCTATGAGCTGAGTCGTGAACATTCTTGATTGACATCGGAAAAACAGACTGCATTCATCAGCACAACCTGTAAACGAAACATTTTCGCATTGACCTGAATTATCGCACGCCTGTAAAACTCCCAAGAAACTAAAGTTGTATTTCAGTTCTGGAACGCATAGAAGTGGAAAAAATTAGTATTAAACCGTAAAAATGAGAAAATGTTGTAATTCAATTCGTAAACAAATTTGGAGATCGAATTTTCTTTGCAATTACGCCCACCCGTAACCCTTATAAACCCGTTTTAGTCCGTATAGTCCGTCGGCTTGTATGCCATTACAAGACAAAATAAAATTGAAAGACGATTCTCGTTTCTAGCAAATTTTTAGTAGATCGCTTGACATCACAATTATTTCAACTCTACAAATTCGTTTATAAAAAAAACACCGGTGATTGTTCGCGTAGTAAAACAAGTGCAGTGCTGCGAGAACTATTCTGCTCGGGAACTTGATTCAATGCGAGAACGGAACAGCTGTCAACATGTATGGTACATCGTTGTCGCCAGTCTCGCAGTCTTGTTGGCAAATCTGAGAAAATATAATAAATCTATGTATTATAAACATGTTATTAAGTCTGCCGATATCGCGCAATTAGTAATACTGATTTATAACCAAAATCGCAAATAATGTAGGAAATAGAGAAGCCAATACCAATATCATCGGATATTAAATAAAACGTACCAAAGGGTATGAGAATCGCGAAGCTTTTATTTACGACGAGAAATTGCTACAAATATATCGTGACATTGAGGAAGAATTGCCCGATACATAAATTGAGATTAGTATTTTTTCGAAACTTAATTAATTAGGCAGGCATCGCAGAATTTTCTTAATTCATGAGGCAGGCATCACCACTGCATTGGGAGAGGTCAAGTTCGAACCAATGGACGTTCGAACTAAGATCTAAAATAATTGAATGCAATTGATGAAAATTTAAGATTTATTTTCTTGAGATAGAATTAACCTTATTCACTTTTTTCATTGCATTATGAATTCCTTTGGCTTCTGACTAAATTTGTTGTCGCCCTCTCCGAAAGACCATTGGACGTGTACAAGCCTCAACAGCAGCAGGACGAGACAAATAAATGTGTAATAAACCGTAAAAGGTAAAAAAATGTAATTAAATTCGCGGAAAATTATGTAGTTCGAATGTACTTTGCAAGGAACAACCACAAAAAACCCTTAACCCTTTAGTCTTAACGTATCCCTCCCGCGGCAAACCCTGAAGTTGTACACCCCTAGCCAGGAGCCTCAAACCGGGAGCCTCAAGCCAGGAGCCTCAAGCCAGGAGCCTCAAGCCAGGAGCCTCAAGCCAGGAGCCTCAAGCCAGGAGCCTCAAGCCAGTAGCCTCAAGCCAGTAGCCTCAAGCCAGGAGCCTCAAACCAGTAGCCTCAAGCCAGAACCCTCAAGCCAGAACCCTCAAGCCAGTAGCCTCAAGCCAGAACCCTCAAGCCAGAACCCTCAAGTCAGTAGCCTCAAGCCAGGAGCCTCAAGCCAGTAGCCTCAAGCCAGGAGCCTCAAACCGGAGTCCACTAAAGGACTTATCTCCGTGACTGGCGCGAGTTATGGCACGGCATTGAAGGAGCTTCCGGCAGGTCTGCCACTTGAAGGTTGGCCAGCGGATACGACTTGCAGTTTGTCGCCCGGTGAATTTCAAACCTATCGACGAGTATGCGTTCAGAAATTCAAGCCGCGAGGTAATATTGTGTATTCACGGCCGCCGAAAGCGAGCCAATATTGTACCATAGAAGACGATCTGTGTTGCATTTCCCGTGGTCTTCGTTATTTTTCCTATAAAGTCGTAAAGCAGCGAGGGGCGACTCCTTAAAAATGTTTTGCAGTCGTGAACGAGCGCCACGGGAAGGTCATTTCAGCCGATAAAAAGGATTGTTTATTTTTATAGCGACTATTTGTCGCTCAATGCCAAGAATGAGACGGTCTGATGGCAGCAACATCCGAGCAGTGCAAGGTTTTCAATTGCAGATCGTAAATTCCTGCTAATGCAGAAACAGGATTAAATTTGCCAAGAGAATCCCCTCATAGAGGGTAAACAAGATTATTTATTCTTAATTAAGAAGAGGTGACGGTAGTGAAATGACTATAAACAATGGATCCGAGACAAGAGTTGGACTGTGTGTGATGGTAACAGATGCGTTTTACTTGATTTTAAAAATGGATCGAGTTTAATTTCAAAAAGTGCATGACGAGCTAACTTATAATTCATTCAAAATGTATCTTATATTGATACAAGGTTAATTAATCAAGAAGTCAAAGCAAAAACAAATTTAATAATACAGTATTTATATTTTCATCACGACTTTTCACGGACAAATTAATACAGCGATGACATATTTCGCTGATACATTACTTATCCTGTAGATACGTTACTTATCCGTAATATCATGAAGAAACATGTTTAATCTCGTCGGGCAATAGCAGAGCATTGCAAGGCAGCACATTATAATCTAAGAACCAAAGTAATATAGCTTAAGTGACAACATATAAGCGACACAAGAAGACTCAGAACATGCGGAAAGAAGAAATCAAATAAATAAATAAATAATGAAATTAACAGCAGTTACTTGAAGAAGCTCAGCTCATGAAAGAACCCAATACGAAGCTCATGTAATATCGTACAACCAAATATTAATGGGATTACAAGTATTTAACATCATTTTCATATATTACGTAAATCCGTCTGTTAATTCTCATCTAAAGCTTGATTAAATCTCCGACTGATTTTTTTTCCCTCTAATGCGGAAGAACACACATCTTAATTATCAAGTAATTAAACTTGATCTTCGTAAAATAAATCTTGGAATTCGTTCAATAATTTCAGCAGAAAATATTGTGAAAAGTTAAAAGATTTGCTATATCTATTCAATCAGGGAATGATAGTATCGCTGTTCCTGAAACTATTGAATTATTTGCCGCACTTCCGAATAAGTTTAAGGACCGAAACATTTACTTTCGCTTCACTTTAATTAAACTTTAATTGAACGGATTAAAAAGTTTTTAATATTTTAGCGGGAATAATAGCCAAAGTTTTGCACAGGATATATATAATACCGTATAACATATAATGACATAGATATAATGATGCATCCTGAGGATGAGTGAATAAAAATATTTATTAATAATAAGCAACTTTGGTTCTCACAAAAATAAATAAGCACTTTGGTTCTCTCTCAAAAGGTGCTATAGAATTCTAAATTTGAATTTATTTTGAAATAAAAAAATTTGCTTAACAAATATGGATGATAAGGAATAAAATAATTGAACTATGATAACTTTGCAAATCTAATTTGATAAATTTCAAAATTTTTCTTCATACATTGCCAGTTTCGGTATACTTTCTCCTGCCAATACTGATCGTTAGGCAAAATACGCACACATCCTGATAATGTGCTTTTTTAATGAATTTCATATAGAATTAATCGTTCATGCCATAATCCCATGACATCGCGACTCGCATTAGAGCAGAGTTGCTTTCAGAGGCCAGCGTTCGATCTCATCCATCGAGCCGAGTAACTGATATAAAAAAATAAAATCGTATTTCGATTCAAGAGCCTCATTATAAATTTGTAAATCCACTCAAGAAGCTTCGATTTAAGTGAGATACTATTAAACAAGATTTTTTCAGACAGGAAAATTGTCTGAAAGCTATAATCGTCCTCCTATTTTTGTCGCGAGCAAAATTGTGAACCCACGGAAATACGTTAGACGATACGCAATAAATATCTCAGAATGTCGCCAAAGTAGTTTCCTTTAAACTGTGTTTCTGAGTCGAATTCAAAGAATAAACAAACGGTGTCTCATAAATCAGAGCGCTGTTTCTGTCCAGGCCTTGTATATGACGACAGCGCCGAGGAAGTCTCTTCATCCAAAGAAACGATTTGAGACGCTGAGGTGTTCATCGTCTTTCCAACTCGAGAAAACAAAAATTGCAACATCATAAAATCGGTACAAAATTACGGGAGAATAAAGGCAGAAACTGTCCTAGCTTCCAACCGTTTTCAGTGAGGCTAAATTCCTCATTACGACCAAAAATTGTTTTTCGTTTATTTTCGACCCAAGTAATCGTGATAATTCAATCAAGAACCCTAAAATGTAAATGGAATAGCTGTGCGTTGAAAAGTTCTATGCAGCCCTCGAAAAGACTGTGAAGTCATAACAGTGAAACACCTGAGAAAAATTTGTTCGTTCCTCCTGAGTAGTAGTAGTGATAAAGCGGGATTTATTTAGAGCAGCTAGAGTGAAGAAACCGAGGAGAATAATACGAGGTGTTCAATATAATCGCCTGTGTAGCAGGAGATTCGTAGTACCTCGACTACAGGGTGGCAACTATCAAATCTTGAAATACGATCCTGTCATTTAATTTAATTAATTTATAATTTTAGGAATCATTCATTTTGACCGTAATGATTGAAAATTGCTAGAATTGTTAAATCATAACATCAAGCTCTAGATCTAATTTGTAATGGACTGCAATCGCAGTGTATTTAATCCAACATCAATTACAATGGTGACGTGCCTCACGAGACTAACTGGTTATAGTTGCTCGGAAGAGATGGACTGCAAACTTGCATCAGTGAAAACCAGTCATTAGATTTATCTTACACCTTCATATACTAGATTAAATTACATACCAAATAAACAGCAGCCGATTTAACCATTTTGTGAGTCGAAGACTGCTTCATGCAGATATCAGAAGGAAACTTCGATAACATTATATTAAAAATCATATATTTTTTCAAGTCGCGAAGATCGAAGAACAAACACCACAGGACACAAGCTCATCAAACCAGCAAAGCCAGGTTCATAGATATGGTAGATGCGTTGTTAGACGTCTGCTCTAATTTTAGACGACGAATAAAGGCTTTCCGGTGATCTTAGACGAGGTGGAAAGGCCTGGATACATGAAAGGGCTTGCGAAATGGTACTACTGCCGAAGAGGAATAAGGATTCAAAGAAAATAGAAATTATATAGAAAAAATGAACGTACATAAAGGGAAAATTATGCGTCATCGAAGCGAATAGAGTTTGGCAGCAACACCCCAGGAGGAAAAAACTGGTTGAGTAATTTTAGTGACCAAGTTGCCGGCACCAATAAAAGCATAAGCGAGAGCTTCAACCCCGAGATGTTTTGAAATTTTTCAACAAGTTATTGAAAATCATGCTGATCATTTAGGGGAAATATCGGGCTTAATGCACAAATTTTAGGCCCTTGGTCCAATGCATTAAGGGCGATGGATGCGCGGCAACGAGGTCTGACGGTTCCGGTCCCAGATTTGCTAATGGATTTATACATCACATCATCATCCTTCATAAGGTACATCATGTTCTGTTTCCATGCGCTGGAGGATTCACTGGAGGAATGACCTATACCTTATTTAGATTCTCCACACTTGATGATTATTAATGAAATGGCATGGATGATTATTAATGAAACTAATTGACTAGCTGAATAGTAATGTCCTATTTTCGTTATTAGTATTACACTTTGTGTTCTACGCCAAATGCGCTCCTGTTAATGATGAAATGATGAATAAAATTTCCCACTACTTAATAATTCCGAATTTGTGTTGTAAGGCAAATAAGACAACATCAGAGAATAAAAAACAGCAACAGTTCGAGATAAAAATCGTCATTTCGAAATAACAAATACAAAACTAGAGCCGCCCTAAGGACGTAACAGACATGACGCAGTGCACATCTCTGTCCTCGAGCTCCGACACAGAACTAATCAACATGAAAATTTTATTTCATTTATACACCGTAGAATTTTTTATGACTGACTTGATCGCAGCGCGCGCTGTTGAAAACGAGACTAGGGAACAGAAAAAAATTATGCCAGCGTGAAAAACGCTGCGCTCGGGATGCAGAATTACAGGAACGTTGTCAATCTTGCTTTCCAAGCCCATGTACTGATTATGTTCAGGTTAAATATTCATGTCTGGCAACTTGGGATATAAAAGTTAGAGCTCACTCCAGAGAACGAACTTTTACGATGTTATTTTTATGAAATTGAAAAAAGGTCACTGAGGCATGCCCCAAATACTTCTAGGGAAATTCCGGTTACATTTGCCAGGATGTCAATTGATCGATGAAGTTTCCCGGTCTGTCGTGCAGGTCCGCGATCGCTAGAGCGTCCCTGACTGGCACTTGGTTTCAGACGCTCCAGGCGCAGTTCTTCCGGCAATTTCATCCGCGGACCGGAAAAACGGCAAAAAAAACTTCCGGTGGGAGAGAACGAGAGCTGAGGCACACAGGGAAGAGGTTCTAGGCGAAGCGGTCAACGGTGGCCAGCAGAGAGGAAATGTCGGACCTGTCTCTTATACACATCAGATGTGTATAAGAGACAGCCGTATAACATATAATGACATAGATATAATGATGCATCCTGAGGATGAGTGAATAAAAATATTTATTAATAATAANGGCCACCAGCGAACAATAAAATAATGGACAGCCACCAGCGAACAATGAAGTCACACTGTAACGGTTATTGGCTCCGCTGCACTTAATTGGAACTGCAACGATGATACGCAACGAATAAAATACGCCCTCCCCTGATGAAAAAAAAAATAAATCAAGCATTTATAACATTTAACGTATTTTCTCAATTTCAAACTTCATCCCACCAGCAAATTTTCTGTAATTCTCTGAGGAACCGACCACTGAACAATGAAAAAATCATACGGTGTCTACTTATTCTTATTGGTCTCATTTCTTTTCAATTTTGTTGCTTAAATACGTCAGCTGTTCAAGAGTTATGAATCACAGAGAGAAAGTTTCTGAAATGCAGCTAAAATTTAACATTTAAGTCATCATTTTATTTCGAAAATTTATATCAAGTCAAATGCTTTTTCTATGTCAGGCCTCCTAAAAATTTTAAAAATTTAATTTTTTTCAACTCCCAAATAAACCTTATACTTGATCTCATTGAAATGTACTCACGAAAACTCACTAGTTTTCAGTAAAATGAAGCATGAGAACTAACAAATTTCCGCATTCAAGGCCCATTGTAAAGGGTATAGAATTTTGTATACAATTTTATTGCTCTCGCATGAGCCCGAGAGCCGGAGCCGTCAAATTACATTCATAAATTGCGAATTATAACTGTATAATTGATTATAATAATTATAAGTATTAACTTCAAATAAATCATTTTCAGGTTAAAAGAATTAGGTCTTTACTGAATACAGCGAACACTGCGTGCATGAAACTTTCATTCGATAATCTAGAATATTACGATAATCTAACCATTTAATAAGGTAATTAACAACTTTTAGAATTAGACTAATTTGATAGAAAAATAGTCCAAATATAGCTGTAAATTCACAGTTTATCTATGATATTTTATTTTAATTCATTAAATACCTTTTGGGCATTAACCATCTCAAGTAAACAGCTCAAAAGCAACAGTTAAAGAAGCAACTGCAAGACATTCGCACGAGATAAGCTTTTTACATTCGACTGGTACCAGCAATCTCCTGTAGTCTAGAGGACTTATCTGCACTTTTACATTCGATGACAATGATTGGGCTAAAAATTTTGCATGAGCTCAAATAATAAATAAAAATGCTTCAAAAGCGATTTTCATAGATGTGATGAAAGGTTAATCACAACCCTTGCTCTGGTGAAGAAATTTTTATCCTTTGCTGTATAATTCAAACATTTTCACAGCCGGAAATAGCAGCTTTAACCTACAAATAACGGAAGCGAAACTTACAGCTGCCTCGCATGTATATAGGCAGCCATCAAATTACCCAAATTTAGGTTTCAGGCTTACAAAGGCTTTAAACTATACTGCTAGACAAATATGACTGGGAACTTTTCAAGTAAACATTTTTTTGTCTCACGACACCAGCGCTGGCGTCCAGCGTCGCGCGCGTGTTGCGGACGCCTCATCAGCGTGCGGTTGGCCGCGCTATTCCTCGGCGCTCCAGCCGTGAAAACTTCGACCGACACTACACTCAGAAAAATGTGGAGGCTTTGTCCAAATAGTAATGCTCTTTTTGCGCTTGTGTAATGCATCCTGATCCTGTGCATGAGTAGTGCGCTCACTACTCGTGCTGTGGGTAAGAAAATGTGTCGCAGTTTGAACAATGTGACCCAGTCATTTGCCTCAGTGTACCGGTACAACTACAGTGATAAGAAAACGCTATATTTTCGGATCAATAAAATTCTGTGCTTTGACATAAATGATAAAAATCTTAAGGATTATTCAAGAAATCTCACAATGAACAAATTAGGGTAAAAATTCAATTAGAATGAGTATCAAACGATCAATGAGAATGAGATAAATATAAAGCAACGTTGTAGGATCAGTCGACGATACCCATTTGATGCCCAGCCTTCTATGAAATATATATAGCAATTTCTTAATCGATAAAAATAAAAATAAAATTATTGGTTTAAATTCACAAGCATGAATTTAAACCAATATTGGTTTCAATTCACAATTAAATCAATTCACAAGCGTATTGGTTTAATTCATCACAACTCTTTTTTTTTGGGATAAATGCAAACCAAACTAATTTCGGGAGCTCACATTTAAAGCGGTAACATTATCAGCCACGTTGGCGCCAAAACCTGTAGACGGTCATAAACCCATGCACGGTCAAAAAAATTTTAGAAACCCACAATAATTAATGGGCGACCGATTTGCCACACTTGCATTTATCACAGCGCACTTTTTCTGTACGCCCGTCATCGCATGGTGCGCACGGCAATACTTACGATCTTGCCCAGCATCACTTGGCGATGCTTATGCACCATAGTTTAATACTGCGGTAAATTAAATGCAACCTGACAGGATAGACTCAGATTTCGGTACATGAAACAAGTGCATTTTATCTAATTTAGTGAAAACATTTTTCATGAAATAAGGACGAGGAAATAAATTCTTAAGTTTACAAGTCTGATCTAGGATCCTGCCTCAATTTCTAATGAAGTACTCTTATTCTAGAGAACAAATACCTACTTCTAAATAATACGAATCAAGAGCAGTTTGAGGTTTCTCAAAGAAAATCTTTTGGATATTTGTCTTTCGAACTAAAGTCAGTAATCTAGAACCTGACAATAATCTTGTGTAGTCGCTTGTAAATAACATTCTAGTTGATTCCCGAATTGAAGAACAGTCCGTCAGGTGCAAATATTTTATTCCCTGGAAAAGTATCATGTACCTATGTAAACATGAGTGCCGGTAGAGAAACTTTCAAACGGAAGCCTTTCAAACGGAAGCTTTTCAAACATCAAGACATAATTAAATAAATGATTGCTAACTAAGACTCTGCTGCACATAACCAAGACGACATATGAAAAATTAAAATTGGCGTAGCTTACATTTAAATGGAATAGTTTGAAAAAATATTGAACAACCAATAATTTCAGGAAACGAAGAACAACTCTTGATTCCAGAGTCGGAAAGGGAGAAGTAAGAAAATCATTCGGCTGGTCGATACATAATGGCTTTCAATTTCTGCGACAAAACGGAACGAGACTCGAAAAAGATGGTCCAGAAAGTAAAGACGGCGTCAAAATGCGAAACATGTTAACGTTGTGGCGATATCTGAGCTTGTTGCTCAGACGTAGCCACAACGGAAGTGAAAATTTTCGAAACGATATGACATTAAAATAGCCCAAATTAAAGCTTCAAGTACCTTGAAAACCTATATTTTACAGACGGAGCAATTGTTAAAGAATATATAGAACTGCACTAGATAAAGAACTAATGAAGAAAGCGTATGAAGACACCGACGGACGCTTTGCTAGAAAGCACGCGCCGCTCGCGACTGTCCGGGAACGAAGACAATGGACGTCAAGAATGGAGAGAGGAGTGTTCAATTGCATACAACAGTAGGAGATGCATCGTTCGTTATTATACAGAGAAGAATATGTATAAAATTTGCTATTGTTCTCGTCTGGTAAGAGGATCACGCCTTAATCACCAGAACGATAGCGCTGCATTACATCGACCTCTCTCTTCCAGGACGCGGTGAGGCGCAGCGTGCGGTGTCTCCATACGGTAAACGCGCTTGAAATTCGCTAGTAATAAAATCGATACAAATAACTTTGATAGCATCAAGTTATTAAGTAAAAGAGGATAGGCCACCTAAATTTGGAAGAAGCAACGAAATTTAGACGTTCGTCTAAAAAATCTATCCATAATTGAAACTTTTTTCTACTGATTCATTAACAAACCGCCTTCAATGCAATCCGTTTTTAATTGAAAGGTTTATAGAGTGACAATCAGAACAAAGAAAATTGCAAGGATATAATTGACAATTTTAATAGATTCCATACGATACATTCGTGTTGTAAAGTTTTATCCTTGAATAACTCGTCAGTTCTTGGCACAAACAGAAGTTTCATTCAGCACCACGCGCGTGCCGAGGATGAAACGCCAATCACTGATGTTGAACATATTTAGATTAATTTGTCCGTTTGCGCCTGGACGTCTTCATCACATAAACGCACAGCATCTTGAGTGTTGTACGACATCGACATTTTTTATCGACCTTTCTCGCTCTATTGAAATCGTTGAAACTAGTAATGAAATTTCATATCCCCGATAAAGAAATTTGAAAAGAAACCTTCAAACTATAACGCTGCATTTCGATTAAATGCGTTGGCGACATTACCTACCGTTCAGGACATGGAATTTTTTATCATGCCTCGTTAATTATATCATTAATCAAGTACATAATTTCATCCGGTTCTGCTGAGCTCCAACATGAAAATCAGCAGTAAATTTTCGATGGTCGCCAAATGACCGTCGAGAGGCGAGGACGTCTGCACTTGCGGGGCCAGTAAGATTTGGAAGAAGATTGAAGAACAACTTTTGATCGAATTCCCGAATAACTTAGTTCCCACAATCACACGGTGTTTTTGATCGGCTCGCAAGCAAGCAAATTTCTTTATCTTCTCTTCAAACATTGAGCCCATCACTACATACCTTAACAATTGAAAATAAATTGTCACGGATTCTTACAACTAGGCTTCAAAAAGCGTGAATACTGCAATAATTGACGTATATATCAACTAGTAATATTACATTTCAGTTTCATCCTGCATTGAAAAATCGATAAAATTCGTAATCAATATACAAAAAAATACAGAAATGAGAAATTGGCAGACCAAATAACGCAACAATTAGCTAGATGACAGTTAAAAAATCGTAAATAAAAAATTTCCGCGTTAATTTAATAAGCCTCATCATCAATTAAAACTGAATATGAGCTTCATTCATTCCATTATGATATGATATTTATTTTCTTTAAAAACTATATGTGACTTTTAATTATGCTAATTTACATTTAATGCGATTAATATCGGAAGGCCGCTTGCATGATAAACGATCGATTAGCAGAACGCCTTCCTCCTCATAAAACATAAAATCTGAATTTTCAATTATTCCTCAGTTACCAATTCACCACGGTCGGTGAATGATACATTAGTAATGAAGTAATAATTAATGTGTCATGAAAGTCCTGCAAGTCATGAGACCAATTAAAGAATTCCCTATAAAGTGTAAGATGATGACTCACGAAAGTGCTTATCCGGCAACAATTAAGAAGCTCTTTAACTTGCCACGCCCGCAGCACATCTGCAATCCTTCCCTATTCCATCAGAAGAATTTGCGGTAATAAATTGAGTGTAAAATGACGTGTTCGTTAATACGAGTCAAAGAATGATAATTGCAGGTCACTAAACGAACGATCGAGCTAGATGGATACATTAATTCTTGGTTGGATGAAGGAGATGAAGGAAAACTGAAGAGTTTCCCCACCTGGAAGAGATGACACCTGCATTCCGCACCGCCCATTCCACCATTATAGTACTTAATTTAGGTTTTAACAATATTTTAATCTACAAATTTTTGACAAAGCTAGTTGTTTTTCTGATTGGCTATTTAATGTTATGTGTATAGTGTCTTACATGTAAATTTAAATAGTCTAATTCAATATTTTTTATTGCTAACTGATCCTCATTAGAGAGTATGATGTGATTTATTTGACGGAAAATCTTACAAAACTTCATGACTATTTTCATTTGCTTATTTTTTACCAAAAGCAAATTATTAAATGCGCATCAACGAGTGAATAGATCAGTTTAACAGTATTTATATATGAAGTCATGCGTATCAAAGACATGTATACGGTATATTTATATACCATTATACAAGTTTTGTCGTGCACTACGTGTCAATATTTATCGATAATCCTGCAAGCCTTACAGTCAAATTGCAGAATAAGCACCGGTCATTCAGAGTTTTGATTCATATTTAACAGAAGCAACACATTATCTCTAGGCGTTATCAGGGGTACGCGCAGCAAATGCGTTAATCTTTAAACTAATATCCTACAGAGGAAGAGTCAACGGCTTGACAAAATCATATATGATCCGCATGGCACCACCCGGTTACCTTATATTCAGACGATTTTGGAGTAGTGAAGCCAGTAATGAAAACCGTTTCGAGTAATTTCGGAAAAATCAAGATTTAAAAAATCATTCTATTTTTCCCTGAAAACTCGAAAATTTTGTATAGAATCTTGTGCACGTCAGTTTTCGAAGTTACTGCAACAAAATAAATGTGATGAAAACAACAGTATTTACTTCTGCAACGGCGTCGCATTCATGTGCAAGACTCGAATTTATTAAAACAATAGACAACGATGAAGAAATGGTGATTTTCAGAAGATAGTGATTTCCTGCATCTCCATTTCCAGTGGACAAATAAATGCCGGAAGCACTCATTGCTGGAAGATTTGCCTTTGCAATTACTATTTAAGAGATGTAATTAAAGGACAGATGTACGTGTTTTCCTCTCCCAAAGAATTTTAACTTTTTGCACGAGGATCTGCCGTGACATCAGATAATAGCCAACCTGAAGACACTCTAGGGTTCGGCTGGGATGAGATCAGCTCCGTTATGGTGACATATCCTTCATTATCATCACAGTATTCGTTTTAATTGGTTAGACACTTGCAGGTAACAGAACTCGATCCTTTGTGTCACTGACAACTGTAAGGAATGTTCCTCGCTGTTCTATACGCCTCGACCGTTCATATGTCTCCATCTTGTTGTACTGATAAGATGAGTTTACTGTAAATTTTCATTTCCAAGATTTGTTTACATAAATTACTGGAATTTAAATTATGGATTGAAACGTTTTCATTTTTTTGTAGTGTTCATGAAGAAGAGTGAACTTAAAAAAAATCAGTAAAGACAAAAATTTGTTGCAAGAGATCAAGAAAATCCTCAAAAGAGTTCATGCATCGGTTGACAAATCTGCTATCACAAGCATAATGAACAAAATAAATAATATTGAAAGAACGATCGAAAATATTTTCAGGCAGCTGCAAACTCAGTAGCTAGATTCTTCCAACGATCATCGACAATATGAACTTAATGAAATTCTTTGTAGAAATCCTTTTCGGAGCCAGCCAAAACAAGTTTGTTATTTGAAGATAAATTCTTTTATTTAAATCGGCTGAAGCTGCTTTCCATTCGTTGAAGCTTAATAAATGACAATCGGCAAACGAGTGCGCGTTTTTTGAAATTCAGAAATTGGGAACAAGATATATTTAGATAGCATCGAAAAAATTTGTTAGGTGTAATTAAAAGCGTCCAAATCAAAAATTTTCAAGCATTCTTCGGCACAAGGTTGGCAGCACACCTTACATTTCTTGAACATTGATAAATAGGAAAATATTTTACAAAAACATCGCTTACCATTAAGGTTTATCCCTGCCAATTATCCGGTCATATCAACATGATATTGTATCGTGCATTAAAGACAATTTTTGCTCAAACATTCCCTTACTACTTCATCGAGTAACTCAATAGTCATCTTAGTATAAGTGACAGATATTTATATATAGATGGAGTGATGTAAAATTTATTATATATTATAGTAAGACCATCTTAATTTCATGTTAAAATTTTTATATTTTTTGTTCTTACACTACCTTTAATTTATTGATTCACAGGAAGTTGTTCTCAATAACTCAACAAATGAATATAGCGCATAGGCGATTCGGAAGTATATACTTTAGGTAAGAAAAGAACATTGCAAGTCACACGTTCATGGAATTTTGCCTGTAAGGCTCTCTTCAAAAATGACTTAACATTCAGAAGGCGAGGTTAAATTTGTGTACTGATGATAAATTCAGTTTCAGGTCTTTATATACGAATAACACCGATGACGGTTAGTGAATTCGTATACGAAGGTTAACAATTGGCATACATACTGTAACTCTAGTTGCCATGCTTAAAGCTACAAATAAGTTTCACTACGTTCAAATAAATTTTACTGATGATATCTCACACAGTCGTGAAACAAAACATCCTTGAAAATAAAGTTCATAATTCAGAACCTTTGAGATTACGACATCTTGAGGTTTGTTTAATCATGATGTCAGCAGAGCGTATCTCCCGTTGTACCGCACTGGAAATATAGGCCGTTTTATCGGTGGCCACTAATCTACCATCTTTCATTCCCAACGAGAGAACAACCACCAGCCATTATTACCTGCAGGCACGTTTTGGTTCTCGTAATAATGCACTCATCTTGCCCTTGGTGAGCTGCCATACAGTAAATCTTCAAGTGGATCTACCTTGTATAATATCATTATGTAACAACAGTACCGTATCAATGTTAACGATTATGGACCTTTGTGATGCATAATATTTCATTGCATATCATTTACATGATTACATCCAATGTGCATCACATTCATCATTTCACTAGTTATTATAATTCAAATAAAAAATTTCCTTTTAACACTTGAATTTAAGAAGATAATAAGTAAAGTTTTTGGGAGATTTCTACAACATTCAATATTCTATTATTTTAAAGCTTAGTGCTTCATTATTCAAGCTAATTGAACAAATTGTACACATTACGACACCACAGCCAAATACAGCAAATTTTCAGCGTTAGCAAATTGAACCTCATCATTAGTGTGGAGCTCCGTCCCTGTTAAGAAATTTTTAATTTCCACATGAGAATAGGCATTTTGTCAGAGACTAAGCTCATTTCTCTCAATGTGTGCGCAAAAAAGGGTTAAACGTTGGCAGTTTAACCAGAAAAATGTGTACTTTCAGTCAGGATAAATAATCTTTGGAAAAAGAAAAGTTAACTTCATTGAACATTCACCAAAAAACTTTAAGCTTATTTTTCATTTTCATCGTCGCTAGCATAGAAGAGGTTCAAATCGCCGAGTTAAAGGCATTGAAGTTGAGTAACATTCAAATTATATATAGTAAAATATAAATATTAGGTATATTTAATAGCAAAATTCTAAATATTTTTCAACATCCGGTTTGAAGACCAATTAAAGTTTGAAATATGAACTCCGATTAACTTCGAACGCTCATGGTCTATAAATAAAGCTATAAACACGCGTTAACTACGGCAAAAGATCCAGAATGCCATGGATTGTAATAAACAATTCCCAGCGCGGTGACGGTCTGGCAAGACGGGTCTGCTGGTGAACGAATCACAGGTGGAAAATAGACGGCCATTAGTGGCCGCCACTAAACACACGGATATTTTGCGTGCGGTTTTAGCGACCAGCGTAAGTGATTACCGCGGAGCACGAGGCAGGACGCTCTTACATGGCCGCCACACACGAACACCAAAACCCCAACAAATAAGTAGTCCCGAGGAAAGCAAATACTGGCAACTGATACAGTAAGATAACAATCTAATTGATCCAGTTAATATCGAATTGGTTAATAGCAAAATATTATTACTCAAAGTCAAAATCAAAGTATTTGTTTCAATGCATTCCAGCATGGGAATTATCCACGAGCCCATTCAATCCTAGAGGTAACACACGGTACTACCGTTATAGGGCCCGCTTGCAGAGACCCAGTAACGTTGTGTAAAAATATGTAGCGGGAGAATTACGCTCCACTACGTAATTTATTCATCCACTTCATGAACTACAATTTAGATTACTATATACGCGTAGTCCTGTAGACAGTCATCCATTCCGCAACCGCATAGCAGGAACAAATTTAGGATTTGACAAGGTCGCTAAAAAGGGAACCAACTAATTTGCATATTGCACACAGTTCATTTTCGCTCCGATTTGCAGCCAGCGAAAAGAAACCTCACATGAGAACCTTTCTGCGAGCGTAAGTTCAAGGAAAATGGAAGACTGGAGTTTGCACTTCTGCGACCTGCTGCTTAGTTTCAAATATTAATGGTAATTGGTTCAAGAGTTTACGATATCGTAAATTGTTTCTAGTATCTGACTCAACAACGAACAAGAATCTTAAGAAAGCCTTCAATAAAACAATCTTTATAACACGAAGTTGGTCTAGCTAGCGCTTTATATAAATGGAGTATTGGCAACTAGAAAACCTCAACGGCCGCCTAAGAGCGACCAATAACTGACCTCGAGAGCCGGCGAGGCTTCGCTATGTAAATCCTGGTCATCAGACTGAATCCAGACGGAAAAGAACAGCAATATTCCAGGCTCAATAGTGTAAGAAATCTCATTTATTCTCGATATATTGCTGAGACTGCACACGGAATGGGTTTCAACTATACTTCATCTTAAAGTTTGGAAGAGAATTCTTCTGTCAAAAGGAAGGATTCATAGTCAATTTTCCGCGCGCACAAGAATAAGACCATTTACATTGCTCAAGAATAGAAATTTAAGCACCAATGTCATAAATACCCTTCTTTAGTGGCCAGAATAATTCAATTTTATATTTTTATTTAGAATTATATACTTATATACTTCGTAATACCATTAGGATTAATTACTAGTTAACAATTGTGAAACCACTGCATGCAATAGCTCTTAATTATATAGAGAGCTAAGTATTCAGCTTGCGTGAGTTTCAGAATAGATTTACAAATTAAAAAGTCTGACTACGTGAAACAATACGATTAAGCATAAATTTTGACACATAAACGGAAAATTCATAACCATGGCAAACGATGACTCAAATCACAATTAAAACAAAATTAAATCTAATTTATTTTTGTAAAATTCAAATTTAATTCCAATTTGAGACGCAAATAAAATTATAAAAAATGATAGATCGCAATAAAAAAATCGAAATTCGGTTAATCTGTTGTGTATTTACATTTGGTCGTTGATTCCAATCATAATTCAGCAAATTTGAATTATTAGATCGATATGGCATCGAAAGTATTTTAAACTTGAACAATGGCTCGCTGCCACAGTTGAAAGAAGCGGGGCCAGAAATGGTCTATTCTCATACCACCCGCTGATAGTCTAATCATTATCCGGTCTTGATTGATGGCTAATAACTCGCCAATAATAACTACGATATTTCTGATGGAAGCAGGTGCACGTGCCAATCATAGCAACACAAAACACTTCCACAAATGTAGCAGAATAGCGCACTAAATCATCAAGGTTTTCTTAGTAGCGATTCGATAGCCGCAATGCACACAAGTAAACATTGAAGCAAAATTCAGACCAATGCCTCAGTAATTACAATTTTTACACCAAATACGTTAACGTCATGAAAATAAAATGGGAAAGCTGTGGATACGATTGATAAAAGATTCAAATGCCACAAACCTCTATTTGGCCGTTTATTTGACCACGACTGACATTTGGCGTCATGTATAATACATGAAGAGGTTTTATGTCTGAGCTCAATATATGAACCTAGACCAGAGGTGTTAAACGATTTTGATGGAATTAATCATGAAACGCTTTTTTCTTAAATATGCAATAAATCATTCAATTCTAAAAAAAATGTTTTCTCCATATCTAATAAGAGAGATAAATTCAAAGTTAAATGAGTTAAATAAAGTTGCATTTAGTTTGATAGCAAAGCAACTCTTGATTTATCCTCCTCCTGTATTCGGCGCGATAATTTATACGTGAGCGTCAGAATGAATGGAGGTTCGAGAATAATACGGCTGTGGGTAAACACCGCCGTCACCATAACAATCACAAGCTAAACACTGAACAAGTAAAATAAACCTAGTCTTCATAAATACGTCAGTATGATACGCAATAATTTGAAGGTTACAAAAGGTTTTCTTATGATGTAGCATGCACGTTTTTCACAATACTTATCTTTACCAGAGTTCATAATATTTATCTTTCATCAGACACTAGATTAGTTGATATCAAGATTTTCCCATGGAGCACAAAATTAAATTAATAATGTTAATTAAATTAATTAACTACAAGTTAAATTCAATATAAACTAAACCCTGATCACCACCAAGGCGCAGCAAGTTGATTCGTTCAACTTGTGATTAAACAAGGTAGAAAATTACGACGCTACAAAGCAATAATTATAAAAGACAAACACAGACGCGGAAAGAATAACTTTTACGATAGTGAATTAAAGCTATACACACAAGAATGTTTAGCGTGCAGAAGAAATAAAAATAATAAAATGAAAACACAGTTAACTCCAGAAAGATGCTTAAATTCAACTATACACATTTAGCTTAGTTCAGAATAATTTGTTATAATTGTACAGATGTAAATTATTAAAATCTGATATACAATGTCGCATTATAGAAGAGGCTCATAACTTTGGCAGTAAAAAGCGCATACCAAAAATGTTACGAGTATTTTAATTCACACATTTATATTAATGTTTATTAAGGTATTATATATTTATATTAATATAATATTAATTATATAATAATAATAATATATGATATATCAAATATAATAGTAATGATGTTGAATATATAATTTTTAATATAAATATCATTTATTTATTATTACCAAGATATTAAAAGTTTTGTACACCCTAGGCCCAGATGAGCTATATTTACCTCATTAATGCCTCTATGCTATTTCTGAAACAACGAACTTTCTTATAGCATAAATAAAAGTGTCATGTAAGGCAACCATAGGAGCGCACATCATTGGCTTTGTCTCAACATTCTATGAGATACATAACAAAACATTACCACAATATGTTGAACATTCTACATATGAGACACATAACAAAACATTACCACAATATGTTCAAACTACACCAATGATTCTGAGGAGAATCTACAGCCGTGTAGATTCTCCTCAGATGCTTTACATTCTAGAGATTTTTCATCGACGACTTAATGATCTGCCAAGAGCAATTAAACAAAAACAACGCGGGTAAATGTGGTGCGCATCTATACATACCATCACGTTAATCCTCTGACCAAAGCTACAAATCTACGAAAAAAATCTACGGACCAAAGCTACAAATCTTTGGCAAGATCTACGTGAGAAGCTGCCAAGTAATTGCTTAGGTCCTGATTAACATGCATGCGACGTAAGAGCAGACAACAATTGCTCTAAGTTAGCCATTCCAAGCAACTTAAGATTTTTCATGCAAGCAAAATTCGCAAGCTTCTGGGAATGCACTGTTAATGTCTGTTGTTAATAATGTTAATGCCTCAATTTGAAAATTAATGAGACAATTTATCCAAATATAAATAAATATAAACAAAAATCCAAATTAAATAATCCAAATATAAATAAATAACCAAATATAAAAAATGATCAAGTTCCTACATCACAAGCACAGAACGGACGTCGATCGCACTGGTAATTCCTTTTGCCAGACCAAATAAGTAGGCCAGGATAACCTTAACTAGGGCAAAAAGTGCGTGGATTTTTTATCAAAGTCACACTCATTTTCCGAGTGTAACACGAGTCACACAGCTTATTTCCGATCTCAAACAGAGAATTGCAGAAAAAAACTTCTGCTTTACCTGAATCTGCAAATATTTCACCTGAGCCTGCAAATGAGCCATCGAAGCACATATAAATTCAGTGGCTTAAGTTCAATAATTGGGTAAAATTAAGAGATAATTTTAATTTAGTATTGCTTTAAAGGTGAAAGACTTATCTGCGCGGGCTATGGATTACTATAATATGTAATTTCTTTGAGATTTAAACTTTCCATTGCTTCACCAATATATAGTGCGCTCCTCGATGAAAATGTTCGGAATCAATGAAGAAGAAATTGATCAAAATCCACTGCATGTAATCATGATAGGTCTTCCATAAAACTAAAATTAGTACAACAAATTTTGGAACGCGTTTTTGGATTTGAAATGCAACACATTTTGGATGAATTGCATAATATATGGTATCATTAAATTTTATTAAAAATTATGGGGAGAGTAGTTAATGAAATTAAGTAAAATGTCAGACACTTTCAATGGTGCAGCCTAGATGGGACGATGTCCGTTTATAACAAAGACAAATCAACCTCTGCTTACAAAATTCAATAGAATAAACTCTTGCACAATCTAGAAAATCACTGAAGACAATAGGTAGAGCGGCGACATACGCAGGCGGATATAATATGTAGGTATTAGGTTTCAATGTCGACGAATAAGCTTGCAGATAAAATTGAATAACAGAACGTTTACTCCCTTATTCATCAACACGGTATCCTATTTCCAACAAGCCATCGTAACCAGACTAACCATTTCCAGAAATCTCGGGTAGTCCGGAAATGACAACTTTTAGTGCGCTATAAATTGAGCCCTTCAATTTACACCAAGTGCAGGGTAAAGGAGTGACGTCATATAAAAAACTCGAGAGAGAAATGACCGAGAGAGACACAAGCTGTTGTATGACCCCCCTCCACGTGTTTTAGGTACAAAATCCCCAAAAGATTTACAGTATCGTAAGAAAAATCGGATATAATTTGTTTGTTGCGAAGTTAGCATGCAGATGTGTCTGTGGAAGCAGATTGGAGCACACGATATATATTTATAAATATATATATAGACTTGACGAAAAATGTCCTTCGGGGGTCACAAAATCTCGCGGCTGTTGAACGAGCGAGTGATTAAGGACAGACAGAAGTTTTGAGGGCAGGAAATATTATCGAGATATTCGAGTTGTGAATGATATTAAACTGAAGAGCAAATCAAGCATACGAGGTTTCATCACTGGGCTAAAGAATAAAAAAAATTTTCAACTTTAGTATGAATATCAAGAGTGACGCAAAAAATAGTCCTTATCAATTTTCAGAAGCATTAAGTTGCAAAATTCTAACCATTGTATTCAATAGTCGTAGTATGTAAAACAATTAAATTATCTTCGAAAAAAGTAAAGTATCGTCATATGTAAATCATTTTGCTAAAAAAATTGAAGTAAAAATTTTCCACGCAATTGGGAACAGGACTCCATCTGCAATATCTCAAAGTCGAACTTCTTATTGATTACTGAAAATGTTTCTCCAATTGAAATTTTACCTTGAAATCAAATTCAAATCCTTGCAACGCATGAACGATTATAGAAATTAGAAAGATTACCAAATTCAAATCCTTGGAACGCATGAACGATTATAGAAATTAGAAAGATTACCAAATTCAAATCCTTGGAACGCATGAACGATTACAGAAATTAGAAAGAATACCAAATTCAAATACTTGAAACGCATGAAACAATTAAATTCTAATCCATTTGTTCCGAATGCCCGTGAACATAATTTTACCAGATTCACTTCTTTGTCCTCCAAGGCGGACGCGAAATAGTTGTAAAAAACGTGGTTTGCCATTACAGATGAATTGAGTTAAAGAGTAAATTGTGTCACACATTGCGCAATGCATTGGAAAAGTTTTCTCGCCGAGAAGAAGTCATTTAGACGACGCCATCTCTGATGCCTCTTGCGATATCCATTTCCGATAGCAGCCTGCACAGCGCGCCGAGACACAAGATTCTTCGCGCGCTCACAGAACAAAGCCTCTAGCTGCAGTTCATATGCGACACCATGGCATTCTATAAAAACTCGAGACTTACTTCTCATATCAATAAAATGATACATGTATTCAAATTTAATGCTTTGCGACAAAATGAATGAACATCGTTGAGAAAAAGCAAATACGACAAAGTGAATTTTAACCAAAATATTGACCCGGTCATCTACCGAATTTGCACCTTTTAGGTAAAAAATTGTGTAAAAGTAGATTACCTACTTTTACCTATCACATTTTTTATATTATGTTTGAGAAGTAATACTGCTTTAACCACCGAAATAGAAATCGAAAAAAATGCTCCAAAAGTGATAGACAATTTCCAAAACAAAGTTCCCGACTAATGGATAGAAAAATGCTGAACGTGATGACCAAATCCGACCCAGGCAAAAAATCGGCCAACACATTTCAGCCGTGTTCAATAATGGTGTGAATGCAAAAGCTGTGTTGTTGTAACGCTGGCTTGATTCGAAACACATAACGCTGTATTCGGCCGCCGGATCTCTGCGACGAGGGAGAGATAAGGGAGTCTCGGTGACGACGAGACAGTCTCGGGGCCATCAAACGCTTATCCGATTGAATTCAAATCACTGCACATATCAGCTGGCGCACGACAACTGCTGCTGGTTCTTTACTGGGAAAACATCAAGCTCAACAAATACAATTCAACTTTATTTCAGGAAATTACAAAGATTAGACTTAGTTTTCTCTATGGAAAGTGCAAGTTATTTGGCTAATGACCAATATAGCTTTTGTATTAACATGGTGTACAGAAAAGTATAGAGTATACAACCATGCTAAAAAAGAAGAAAATTATCTCTGTAATTCATATATGAAAAACATTCTAATTTTGCTTATTTTTCTCCTGAGAATGTACCACAATTAAATCTGCTCTCCCCAAGACTACAAATTTATGCACGGCTATAGAATTCAAAAATCAATTTCTGAACAGCCATCAGCCAAAGAAAGAAAACTTCACAAAAAAATTTAAAGTTCAAGGCAGATAATAATGAGACGCTCACGAGAGTTCAAACTCGATAATCCAAGAACACGCACGCATGCATCCATCACAGACGGTTAACTCACTTAAAAGCTCTTAAAAAATGTAGTGAAGCAACGCACATGAAGCGTTCAGTTACAATCTTTCACGCTATGCGGTTTACGAACTTAAATCTCTAGCGCTAAACTCTAACAAAAATCTCACGCAGCTCCCGGTATCTCACACGCCCCAAAGCAAGGCTAAGCACGGTGCATGTTACTTCTCAGGGATACGGGACTCGCGAAAGATAAAAGTTTTTACAACAAATCCAATTTGCGAACCTTAGTGTGCATAGTTTCAGCGATGTTTTCGTAATACATAGAAAATCGATAAGATCTACTAAGAATTAGGACATAACAGTCTACGTTTCCATGTGGATAATATAGGTAGTTGGAAAGAATTAGGGACGACGAAAAATAAATTCGTTGACGAAAGCACGACATGATCTTCTAACCGTTTTGTGTCCTTATCGTTATGCAGAACTCTTTCTGATTGGCATAGGTCAAAGCAACCAGACATATATATTAAAATTTTATCTGTATACAATTTCTGCGACCATTATTGCAATGCGGTTTTATTCATCGTACACTGGAGACCGCTTCTTGCTGCACAGGGTTGTTTATTTCAACTGAATGTTGATGGACCCACAGAGGCACAGAAGTCCTCTTGTATGCGTCAATTTGTATTCGTAGCGTAGCAATGAGCGTTGCAGTTTCAGGATGTGAATACTTGTAACGAGCTTGATAGAACAGTGTGCTCATAGAGGGACAAGGCTTGCCGAGCAACGAACGTCATGTATATTATGGATTAGCGATTCTCATCATTCATTATAATCAGTTTTAGATCATATTTAGATCAATAATCGGATTAAGTTTTATTGCATATAAAATTGAACAAATAATTATCATTAATTCTTGACGCCGAGCCCAAATCTTGAATGTTAGTAACGAATAAAACACATCATACGAGTATACTACAGGAAAAAATTCAATATATGTAGTTCCAAAATTTTATTAAAAGCTCACTAAGCAAAATAATGCTCAATTATTCAAAACAGCAGCAAAGATAGTAACTAGCAGGAGCAAGAAACCCCTGTTTTTCTTCAACTTACTTCAGTCTATCATTCCAAAAGCATGCATGTTTTGTTGAAGACCAGAGAGTAACTCTTATTTACATTTTCTTACGGTTCTTCTCATTTACGAATTAAATCTAAATAAAATCCTCGCATACGAACTTTCAAGCCCTACAAAAATTCAAATTCATCAAAATGAGAACAATAAGAAAATTATTATAATGAATTACTCTCTGGTATTCAACTAAACCTGAATAAGAGAAAACTTCTGCCTTTTTTGCCAACATTCGTACAGCATAACCAATGAATTTCAGTGTAACTTTAGCGCGCATTGTGCGCCAACGAAAGGAACCATAGCGGCGTCCCCCAACCGCATGAAAGGCGACATTTACACGAGTCAATGCACCAAGTTAACAGCAATTAAAAATCCCACTCCGAGAGATTTAAATAAACTTTCATAAAATTGTATATATAGCCGATCACGGTTATATATTCAGGCTATCAGACTTATACTTAATCCTACACAGTTGTATATTCAACCCATCACACGGGGCTTCATTCATTCAGACCGTCAGTTGTATACCTAATCTATCACAATTTCATGTAGTATAGGGAAGTAAATGTTTACTTATTTATTCACAGTTGCATGTTCAGCAAATCCCAATTGTAAAGTCAGCTCATTAATGTCGATTACTCAGCCGTCACAGCTGTACATTCATACCATTACTGTCGTATATTCACACAACAGTCGTACATTTACGCAATCACTGCCCTACATTCAGCCCATTACATTCAGCTCACCACAGTCGTGCATTCAACACGCTCGAGTAAAATATTCGGCTTCACACCTGTAGGTTTATCTCATCACAGTTGAATGTTAAACCCAATAAAGCTTAATATTCAACATATTCGTATTGTTTGTTGATATTGTATCATTCAACAAAAAGAACCGAGTGTTCAACACACTAACGTACTGCCTATATATCTTGCCTATCAGTTGGACTTTCAGCCTAGCACAAAATCGTTTCCAACTAATTTCAACTAGAAATTAAAAATTTACAGTCACAAGGCAAATGATCTGAAGCTGCGAACTGCTATCATCGCAATGTATGTATTAATACAAGCAAGAATGCGAGTGCCAATCACTTGGAATATTCGAGTGTTTATTCGAAGTATCGTTTATAAGCGTTTGAGTTATTCGAGTTATAACCTAGCCCCTAAATGGACAGAAAACCTTTTTGGTGTCAGAGCAAAAATGACGTTATCTATGTGTAATCACAAGTCACGAACGGCCGATTGAAATTTATATTTCCCACAGTAACATATTATTCACCGCGGCAACAGACAGGCAACAGATAATTGTCGACATCAGTAATTCATCATGTGGATCAAAGTTGAATTTATCAATACGCAGTTATTTTAGGTAGCGCTATCTACTATGTAAATAGGCACGTGGCCAAAAAAATACTTTAGTTAGAGATATTTGAATTTCACGTTATTCCTTTCTACGACACCATTCGTTTATTCTTCCATAGGCATAGACAGAAGACAACATAACGGAGCGCGCGCTCATAAAAGTGAGTGAGCTTTTGTCCAAATAGTGATGCACTTTGGATCTTGTGTGGGCCATCCATATCAACGTTGGGACGGCGAAAGGCTTATCAGTGCTATTTGAAATAGTTTCAGCATTTGGACGATATGACCAATTTGTTCTTTTGAGTACGGCACTAGCTACTAGCAATACACTTCATAAATAAGCGAGGAGAAACATGCATGCAAATTCAGTTAACCTGAACTCCAATTGCTTTCTGCTTGCATGAGGCAATTTGGGGTTTGGGAGATAATCAAGTAGAAGCATTGTACATTAAGGCAGTCAGAATAGGAATAGGAATTCTTATTCCAAGAATATTTACAATCTAAAAATTGTATGAGAGCGTACTTGAGGTTGCACATAATGTTTACAAGACACAAGTATGGCCTGACACATTCTCAACTATTATTGCTAGGATATTTCGGTGCATATAGCGCATCGATATGTTTCCTTTCAGAATGAACACTTATACGTGAAATTGTTTTCGCAATATTCTATTTTTTATTATTGCTGGCTCAATAGGGTAAATGTAAAGTTGGTTGAGCGTGAAGTTCAGCGCGGAGTTTAGGATAGAAAAAAACGTCGTGTAGACAAATTGCGGATGCCTTTGGAAAACTTAATTTTTACGGCCCTTAGAAATTTATTTCAATGAAACAGTTAATGAGCTCTTCAGAGTGGCTCGAACTATGACGAAGTAATCACCCTCCACGCAACGATTCTCATATCAACAATACTCTGAATTAACCGCAATGACAAAATAACAATGATTAGACCTATGGTACTTAAATAAAAAAAGTAGGTAGCACATAATTGAAAACTTTAACTAGTACTCATTTAATGATTCAAGTTTTCTTTTTCACACCGGAGGGACTCAATATAGAATTAGTGAGATACATCTAGTTTGAACGGTTCATAAAGTAGTTTTCGTAGCATACTTGAACTTACTGCATAATATCATTTCTATTTTAGTCATTTAGTATTTCGCTTTGTAGTCTGCGAAATCATAGTTGCAGTTCACTACAAGGTGACTTCGCCGTCTCATCGCGCTTCATTGATAATTAGAATAGGGCCAATTTTGCATGGCGCGGGCAATCTTCAGTTTTACGGTGCAATGTACCGAGAGCAAATCGGGGCAGAATTCTAGCCAGCCCACCTACTACAGATTGGAAGTTAATCGCTGCGAAGAAACGAGTTCTTAAAGCTTGGTCAGGAGTAAAGGGTAATCTTGGGAACACTAATTCGATCAACGATATTGAAGATTGCAAACACGAGAGGACTAGAATTGGGGTTAAATGCCGTGTATGCTAAAAATGCGTGATATTCATAATTTTTCCCGGCTGTGAGATGATTGGAAAAGAACATTTGCCACCTGAAGGCCGATACGTTTGAATAATTTGTATATAATGGATGAAGAAATGGATAAATCTGGCTTTGTACCTATTTTACCACGTTTTTCTTAGCTCGCTTTCGTGTCTGTCTGTCTGTGATGATCTAATCTTGCAATCGAAAACTGAAATACAAAAGACCAAGAGAATGAAAGCAAACAGAGATCAGTAGCTGCCGTAAAATTATTTTCTACTTTTGAGTCCACATGAAAAACGTGGTCTTTAAAAATTTTTTTATACATTTTATTAGATGTATCAGCTGGAAGATTTCTCAACAAGGTTTCCAGCCAAAACTTATCACAATTTTGTTAATTACATTCTGACAAACTTAGAAATTTTTTTTTACAATTATGCAGTGGCTGCATGATTGACAGATGGCATATGAGAAGTTGTGGGGGACGGAAAAGCTTCGTCTCATTAATATTTTTTAGTCAACAAAACCTATCTATAAAAATTTTTGTGCGAAAACGGAAGCAAATTTTATAAATCAATAATAAAATATATAATTTATAATTAATAAAATATATTACTCGTGCATCTTCACCTAAAGTGCAAGTACAGTAAGCTGTTACAAAAATAAATTCACAAAAAATATTTAGAGAAATTTTTGATCTTGATAACTGAAGTTCATCAAGAGGAGAATACGAAGGACCGCTTGCACGACGCCACTGCAGCAGCGCCAGCAGTGAGAAGCACAATTAACGTAATCGGTTACTAAAGCCAAGGCGCTTCCACTGGCTTACATGAAGCAAAGAATCACGACGAACTCCTCTGCATGAGAAGCGATTGATAGGATCTCGTGACTAATTCCCACCCCCAGAAGCTCTATCGGTGAAGCAGTAACGGTCAAAGTTCAAATTGGTTGCAAAATTGACGTGGCAGCTGAGCTCCATTGGATTCGTGCAGGCGAGTGGGCCAGGGTGCAGGCATAAGTCTCAGGAGGCTTCCACTGTAAGCCTGTTCCTGGGGCATCCCGATCCCCACGCAGAGAAAAGGAGACTATAGATCCAGAGACCGTCGGTTTCACACTTATAAAATACAGGAAAATAGAAATGAGAATAAAAAATTAATTTCGGGACATGAGTTCATTTGCGGGGAACTAAGGTTTACGCGTGGTACGATGAAGATGAGTAACTATAATTATACCACTATAGCATTATATTAGAGTGAAGAGCACTATGAAACCGCACGTCATAAGGTAGAGAGGTGCATCGAATCGTAATATGCTATGGAAGGAGATTCGATGCACCGATTTTGCACCTAATTACAACACTTCTCTTTAACTTCACTTCTTGTCTGTCTGTCTGTCTGTCTGTCTGCTACAAATCTTGTAATCGAAATTTAACACACTTCTACTTATCCTATCGATCTGAAATTTTGCACACTTGTGGAAAGTTGGAGACAATGCATGAATCAAATGTCAAAATAAATTATTTTGAAAAGTAAAAAAAAAAATTTTTTTTTCAATATTAAAAAAATTGAAAAAATAATTTTGTCCGCTACAAATCTTAAACTGATATTTGACACACTTTTACCTGTCTAATTGATTTGAAATTTTGCACACTTGTGTGAAGTCAGAGGCAATGCATGAATCAATTAACAGAATAAATAATTTTGAAAAAAATTTATATAATAAAAAAATTATATATAGTAAAAAATTTGAAAAGTTAATTTTTTTAATTTTCGAAAATTAGATAAGAAATTCATTGTACATATATAAGATTGGAGATACTGGATTCTTTGGAAGTGTTCTCTTTAAAAAGTAATTATTAAACATATTATTTTTAACCCTAGGTTAAGCCAAGCAGTGATGCTTTCTGAAAAAAATTGCAGGAGAGCAGAGCGTCATGATCGAAACTTGTAACGCGACAGCGAAGCTTCGACGTTACTAGTATTAAACTTGCACACTACACTCATCATAATACTTGTGTGCGTTACTTGCATATGTAACTCTAAATTGAACTGATTAATAATTTAATATTAAAATATTATTAGGTAATTAGGTCTAATATTAAATAATATTAGACACTACATTTTAAAACCTGGTGGAAATGGTCGCCCGTTGTGCTGGACAGATCGTCTCTCTCCATGAGAACGTTAAATAACTTTAAGTTTTATTTTATAATTTATTGCTATTTCTTTGCGACTAATTACATGGAAAAGTAACACATAACTTTCGATGCAAGTAGAAATTTGAATAAAAAATTCAAGGGGGGCGAAGTTTAATCATTTGACCATTTCTATTTCAATGACGTATAAATTTATATAAGACTTAGTCGCATACAATATACGTTTCATGGACGCAATGGGAAAATTGTTTTAAAAATTCGAGAGTTGGTTGAATTTTAAAGGCCAAGTAAACCAGGATTTAAATCATGTTTCTCACTTATTCCCAAAATTAAAGCATTAATTACGATGCAAATTACTTCTCATGGCAGAGATTGATGATTCTGAAGCATGTTGCACGTGATCCGCCATTAACGAGAAGATTAGCAATAATCGAGATAACCTGAATGAAAATGCAAACCGTACGAAGCGAGCTTCCACAGCTGAAAACTACTGCTTTGTTCCACTAATTTTGACTCATTAGTTACAAATTACCCTGATATGCCCATCAAACTTGATAAAAGAACAGAAACAAGCTCATTTAATCGAACATGAAACTATAGAACAACCATTCAAGTATGATGGCTTTGAATTGTACAAACAATTGAGAGCTAAAAATTGAACATTATTTATTTACTTCCGGCCTTTAGCCACCAATCCGTTTCCTAAAAAATAGAGCATAGATACAGTATGACCTATAAATAAAACCAAAATCAAAATACTTACATTATAAAACAAATTTTGTAATGGGAAGCATAACTGTTTAATAAATCTGTAAGTGCAAGTAAACACTAAAAAGCGCTTAAATCAGCCGCAGACTTGTAGAAACTGGACAAACCAGACTACATTACACCAACTTTTTAAGAAATCGAGAGCTTGACGCTATAATCCCCCATCTTAGTCAAACTCAGACGAAACCCAAAGCTAAAAACTATATTTTGATGAAAAGCATTCGTTAAAAAGCTATCTCTACCGTTGAGCTACAGCATTGCTGATATTGTACAGCAATAAATGTTATTCATAAATGTTGGAAAATATAAACTCCTTCAATATAGAAAACAAAAACAGAAAATTGTTAACAGGCTGGGGCTACGTTTTAAATGTGATAATGCATGAATTTGTGAACTTATACTGAAATAATTTGAAGCTTAAATTACAAACGTCTGACTAGTTCGGTATTAAGAACATAATAGAGCATAGCGTCATGTTATCTTCACTAATCTCATTAAGAGTAAACTAAGTTCAAAAAGTCGCTAGTTACTAGTATTTGTCTTCCTTCCAGCTTCTTATATAAGCAGTAGTTCGAAGGGAGGTACAGGAAAGAAATCTTTAGGAAGGAAATTCAAGTTTTCGGAACTTCAGTACTTCCCGCCAAAAAAAAGGCCTCGCGGTTGAATGAACGTTTTATAATGTTTCCTACTTTATTTCAAGTGTATTTATTAGGTTTGTAATCTACAAAATGCGTAGATTACAATAAACACGAATTAAATGCAATGCGAAGCCTAAATTATACACGTATACGAAAAGCAGCAATGAAGACAATCTCGACTTCATCGAACTATCGAATGTGTCTGGTCATCGATCATTTTAGTCGAATATATTCCTTTACACATCATACTGGAGCTTACATCGTGCTTTAAGGTCAAAATAAGTACTTTTCAAACTAGAACTGCAACACATAATTATCTAATTTCTTTCTAGGTATTTAAATATTCAATTCCTTCAACACATTATGTCGGACCAACTTTTAACGTGTTTGTCTAAAAATTAAGTACTTCGAGAACTTCATACCTTTAGCACAGAAGAGAAGCAGGATCCAAATATTTGGAGGAATCTTGAGTAGTTTTTTCATGGTGAGGTATTATTATTATATAGTTAATTACTCACAATAGTCACTTGAAAACAGTCTAATTGCACAAAGAATATTTAACTATTCAAAACTTGCGGTTGGGTAACCACTCAACGTGTTTTTTACTTTACAAACTTTCACTAAAAAACCTTTCCACATCTCAAGTCGAAGAAAACGCGACTGTTTCCATGCGTGAACTTTGGTCCCGAACTTCAGCCAAGGCGAGACAACAGAGCACGACACACTCGACACACCTTATATGACGACGGCTGAAGCCAGACTGACGCTACCGTCATTTTCTGAAGTGTCGCACGTCGCTCCGCGTGTTCGTTGTCACTCCTCTGCTGTCACAACAAAACTTCTTCTTCACTTGCAGTTCCTTTCCTCGTGGACATGTCAACTATTATAATAGAAACAGGGAAATGTTATACAACTACCTGATAAATATACTTGCAAATAAGCTCATTAAAAGTCATAGAAGAGAAGATTCCGTTAATTGTCCTCAAAAATGTCTCAGGAAAGTTGAAATTGAATTGGCCTAATTGAAGATGTCCCACCGAGTATTCGACAAAATTACCTATTCACAGTTGAATAATAATTGCCTTTTAAGCGTTCATGCTCAAAAAATCACCCGTAACTGGAACATATATTGCGCCATCGAAAAGAAGACCATATCGAAAAAAATGTTCACAATTTTAGAATAGAAGTATTAGGTTGATTAATATCAACTTTGCATGGTTCTATGAAGGTATCAAATTCTAATGCATTTTGAACATAAAATTTAAATGAATTATGGGATTATGATTGGAACTGGGGGTACGTGCCTGTTACCACCTTCCACACCTTTAAAAGGCTTCAGCCACTCGTGATCTATTCATTTATTTAACACAACATTTTCACTAAGCCTTCAACCAAAAATTGTTAATATTAATATGGTAATAAGTTTAGATTTTATACGCTGCGGCACGTAATGAAATGCACCAGTAAATTAACGCTTCATTAGACTAAAATGCGCTAAAAAGGCCTACTTGCAAATCACTTATGCATTTTAGAAAGCCTGTTTGTGTATTAGAAGACTGACACTGTAATAATGTTATGTTTCATAATGACCAACGTGTCGAAATATTACCAGAATCTGATATTTTGCTTTATAAAGTCGGAAAAATAAAGTCTAGTAGAAATAAAAAATTATGCAAAGAGAAACTATTTGTTAATTTAACTTTAATTTATAGCAATAATTCATACATATCTTGGATTTAAATTTGAAATTTCATTTTTAGTGTGAAACCGATTATAAATTTAGTTTTATAGTTAAATGGTGATTTATAAACTTTTATTTCCAGTAAATTTACATTAGTAACGAAAATGTTTCGATTGCTGGATAGATAATTCGAAAAATTGGTTCACAAACATTATGAATTATCAATCCCAAATTACGCAAGATTCTCTTACCATCGTTCATGACGCAAATATATAAATTGTGCCATATGAAGTAGCTATGATTTTACGAATTTACCCTCGCACCCTTGATGAGAAGTGAAGAAAATGATGCACAGCATCTGAGCCAACAATTCGCGTAATTGCTCGACCGATTGAGTTTTCCAAAAATAAAGCCAAATTGCGAATCGGCGTGTTTTCAGAAAACCTAGATACAATAAGCATATTAAGCCTAGCTCGATTTCCAATGGCAATTAAAATAAAATATATTATGATGACTTAGGTTGTACTTTTGATCTATGCAAAATTTTACTCGCTAGATTGTTCTGTCAAACAATTATTTAGAAGTAAAAGTTACAAAGCGTTTTAATGCTTGTGAGCCATCTCAATTTCAGTCAAATAAAGAAACGTTTATAGTATCTCTGAATCATATGCTTTATTCAAATGTTTTAGATCCGTAAGATATGCTTGTTTTAACTGTAATCTAATTATTAATTCCAGGTAACATGTGCGAATAAATAATACCGATCAAAAACCGATAAAAACACGTGTACTGCAAAATATCAAAGCGCACATCCATTATTGTTATTATTATTATTATTATTATTATTATTATTATTATTGCTAGCGATGAATGATTCCAATGAACCTAAAACTGCTGCACTAATGAAGGCTCTTCGTGAGACCATCACCAGCGCGCGTAATGCAGTACGCAATATTTAAAGTGCACTAAAATTGCCTGTTAATCTCAAGAACGTTGAATGTTTCGGCCGTTTCTTACTGTAATCTTGACGGGTTAAATGAGCAATTTAACACTGACTAACCTTCTAAAGTTGCCTCAACTTTTTCTTCATCATCGCCAGACGAGTCGGGAGTTTGTTGCAGGGAACAGGCAGTCAGAGAAATGAGTGTAACTTTGTTCAAGTGACGACGATTTTCTGATTTTTGGTTGGTCATCCCGACTTAGTTTATAGTAATATCAGTAATATGTTCGCTCTCTACACGCACTGTAGGTAAGAAAGTGAATAACTAGTTGGTGAATATGGCCCATTCGTTTCCTGAGTTTGTAACTGCTTAAGAGCTGCACGAATGCCCGATCTCTTCGTAGCTAGTTGAAGGTATCTCATCAGTCTTGATGGCAGCGACGCTGCAATTTATTTTTATTTTTATAAACTATTAGTTCATTGATGGCTTGATAACGTTATAGTTTAATAATAAGAAGCAGTATGTTGCACAAGAGATATGTCGGATTGCACCACTTTTTATTGGAAGAACGTATTCCATGGCAATCACATGACGTACGTATTACGATGGCAGTCGCATGACGTACGTATTATGATGGAAACCGCATGAACTACATATTGCGATGACAATCGCATGACGTATTACGATTGCAATCACATAACGTATTGAAATTGCAATCGCATGGCGCATTACAATTGCAATCACATGACGTATTACAATTGCAATCACATGACGTGTTGTGATGACAATCGTAAGACGTATTACGATGAAAATTGCATGACGCATTACAATTGCAATCGCATTACGTATTACAATTGCAATCACATGAGGTATTACAATGACAATCGCATGGCGTATTACAATTGCAATCACATGACGTATTACAATTTAAAACACTTCACGTATTGTTCAGTACGGCACCGGGATCATGGTAAAAGTTTGTCGTCGTCAGAGCAGATGCACGCGCTTGTGTCGAACATTCCTTCAAAGATCAGTAAAGCAAACCGTTGTTACAACTTAAAGTTTATTTATCTCATGGCTGAACATGAATGGACTTACCAATAATGGTGTTTAATCTCCGTAAATGGAAGCAATATTGATGGTGTAGGGTTACAGCGCACGCAATATATACCAAGAAAAGGTATCGCATCTCAGGATATTTTTTAGCGGAAGTTGCGGCGCAGTAATAAATTATGAACGGCTGCATGGTAGGCTCCGAATAACGGGGCTTCGTGGCGCAATAGAAAAACCTCTACGCGCGGGCATCGTAAAACTCACTGCTCTCAAGCTCTCGATGTTTTATGGCATTAATACAAAGCTTAAGAGAGCCACCACTCTCCTCTAAAATCCCCGCAGATTCTTCTTTTAAAGGATTTCCCGCACGGATATGCGGTGAACTTGCCCCTAGGTTTATTTTCCAGCGAGCTGACTTGTTGTTGCAACGGAGACTTTTTCGCGCACGTATTCGAGTTACTAAATGAACTGACCAACAGACCCGGCTAACGGTCGTTATCGAGCTGTATTTCACGCATTAGAGTTCACGATCTTTATGTAATTTTATTCCACGTAATCAATTAGTAAAATAATTTACCAACAGAACCAGCTAACGATCATCTTAAACCTTTTTATGAAATCTTTCTTCCAATTTTAGTAGTCTTTTCCATGTCGAGCATACGAATCTCTAACACTAAACTCGCCAAGAAGAACAACCAATCCAAATCGAATAATATTAAATCGTATTATGGCTTCATGGTGTTATAACTATCAATAATTAATTTCAAATCATTCAATATACCGGGACATGTATGTATATTTATTCACTTATGCTGCGATGTTCAAACATAACTTACATAGGGAGCCTCTGCAAGACAATATATTCTGCATTGGAGTGAACTGGGACTATAATCCCTCATTGGGCATAGAGCTTTAATTCCAAATTCTACTCCCTGCTCCACATCACTGTGAGACAGACTTCTCAGTTGGGTGGCTCTAAAACCAAAATGTAGGCGCTATAATAGGCACAGCTCAGATCAACGTTGAGCATGAAATTGGAGTGGCGGTTACAAGGCAGCATCTGAGTTAGAACCGTGAATTTGAACAATGCAAAACAGGCTCATTGGATTGGGCAGATTTATTTTTTTCTCCTTCTCGCAAATTGCCAAAAAAGTTTCAATATTTCTCTACCGAAGATTACTTTTTATTATTCTAAGAAGTGAAAAAAGCGTATCATTTTTACGACGTTGAGTTTTCTAATTAGGACAAGTAGGGTGGCCCAGTGGTTAAAGTTCAGAGTATCAAGATTGGCGCAGCGAGGCGCGGGTTCGATCCCAGCTCTGTGCGCCAGTTTCTGGTCAGAATCGGCAAGGAAGCCGGGCGGTTAAGTAAAGCAGAATATTGTAGGAGTGAGTTGCGAGTTCAAGCCCGCAACAAGCTGTGGATGTTCTGCGATGTTAAGAATCGGCGACAAACCTACGGCCTAATAAACGCTAAAACCGCTATTATTATTATTATTATTATTATTATTATTATTATTATTAATATTATTATTATTATTGTTATAAACATTATTATTATTATTATTATTATTATTATTATTATTATTATTATTTATAAGCCAGCGATGAATTACGACACGGCAGCAAATTGGTGCTGCATGCAAGAGGAATTATCAGGCCGCGCTGAATCTTGCGTGAAATGAACTATAATGTAACTCTGTGATGTGTAACAAAAATCCTATTTGGATTAGAATCTGCATTCATTTGCTTTGATTCCACATGGGGGGATTCAAATAAGATTTCCAATTTTAGTTTAATCCGCTAAGCTTAATGGCTAGATCGTCATTCATCCCCCTCGGAGCCTCAGCCCACACAGTACTCGGTCCAATTAGAAAGATTGTTGACATGATGCCGACATACTAAAAAATTTATACGTGGATTTTATTCATAAATAAGTTTCCTCCCTGAAAACCACTTGCTCGCTTAAGCCGCCTCAGACCACAAAAAGATTTTTTTCTTTTATTGACAAATTTTAAATAAAAAATGACTTGAAAAATAATTCATCACTTTATATTGGGGTAACTTAGTATTTTTTTGGTCATAAATGTCAAGATATGACTTGGTCAATTTCGACCTAGAGTTAGCTGCAGGCAGACAGCCGGTCGCTGTATGCACCCTCCCATAATAAGGCCTCAAGTCTTACTAATGCTACAAATTGGAATTCTTTTCCACAAGTAACGCTAGAAAAATGCCAGGAAAATTGTTCGCAAGAATGTGAAGCCGTGCGATACATCAATGCTGTAGGGGCGCATCAAGCCAGACATATTGCGTCCGGCAGTGACCATAAATGATAAAAAATATCTTCCTTAATCTGAGATCTTTTAAAGCGAAGGAAATGACGGGGGAAAATATGGAACTTTAAATTCTAGCAAGCTGGGATCAAAGAAGGCTGTGCGGCAGAGGATTGTGGTAGAACAATAAATAAAATGAAGAGGATAAATTTTTGTTGAAGAATAACATCGCTGACATTTAAGGAGGGAAGAAGTAGTCATTGTGGAACAAAAACGTTTAGTTCTACTTCTTACATACATACTTGCATGAGTTGCTGCATCACTTCTCACTATTTTTCACTACAAATTCAGGTAATTTCATCGATTTATGAAATGAACGAAATAAAATAGAGAAATAGAGAAACCGTTCCATGACTTCAGACAAAAAATTGTAGTATTTTAACGTAATTTTAGCATAAAGAAGATTGCATTCTGTTGGCATGTTGCTCACTCCACCAACCTAAGATCATCGAAACGTACCGTTTACAGAGAACTTCGCGTTGTTCCCAGGTTACTAAATGGTGATAAAGAGGTCTTTGTAAATAAAAATAATCTCATAATTATTTTCAATTGTAAATCAGTAGAAGATATTATGAAATCCAGAATCCAGAAAAGATATTATGATAGCTAATTGGTGCATGTATTAAAATCAATAAATGAATGAGTCTCGCTGAAAATTACAGCGTATTCGTAATATCAAATCTGCGCTTCTCGGCATCCAATGACAGTTCAATTTTACATGCTTCTACAATCTGAACTGTGCCTACAAAGTTGATATATTTTTGCATATTTTTGTATACGCGTGTATCTTAATTTGTCACTGTGGTGCATATTATGAGTAGCCGTAGAATATATTCACAAAACTTTATCAAAGACGATTTTTTTACCATATGCGTCAGCATGAGTGTTTTGATATCACATCACCACCGTACACCTTATATATAGCGTGACCTAGAAAACAGTGAGTCGTTCATAATGAAGCCCCAACTAAAGTAAAGCGATACTCATTGCCCGACTCCGAATAGGTTTTGCGTGACGAGCTAACACTACCAATTGATTTGATTTCATGCAAAAAATGTTGTTCATAATATATATAAGGTGCACGGAGACTTTGCTGCTTACAATTATTTGGTTATGGAGTGATTGTTGAAATTAATTATTAAATATTTCAATCTAATATAAGAGTATATTTAATTTAGGCGAGCAATTCACAAAAAAACACTAATTCATGAATGCGTCACCGCCATTCCAACTGAATAATTAAGCTTGAGTTGCACTGAAATTCATGCAATCATGATGACTGATTTTATCCTCCTGTTCGCTTGCTGTTATCCTCACAAATGTTTCTATTCTCAAGCCTCAAACACACTTTGCCGTAAGGGCATTAAAAAAAAGGTTTCTAAATTGTCCTCAAGGTTTTTCCATCCTGCTAAAAACGTCGATTGCAGTCGAGCTGCAAATGAGGAGACGACGCACAAAAAAATTACTTCGGCATGGTCCGTAAATCACAATTAGCGTAGAGGGCTTGGATGAGATTTTTTTATTCGTTCATAAAGACCCATCGTTCGTAATAGGAATCTTCAATCATATGTCGTCAAATCACATACTCTTTGAAGACCTGAATATTTTGAGCCAAGAAAAAAGTCAGACAAGTTACGTAGATTCCAGCTCGCCGTCCGTCTCAGGCGAGCAGGGCTTCAAGCTTTAAGTGGGCGGCAAATATTCATATACAAATGTGATTTTTTTTCGCCCTTTAAAATTAAAGTATTCTGGAATAAATTGAATTTTATACAAGAATCCAAGCATTTTTAATTGGAACAACCTGGTGTAATCTTTGTAGGCGTAATTTTTTCAACATTTCAAGATGAGTCTGTAACGTAAGAAAATTTTCTAAGAAAAAATATCACTATAGCCGCTCAAAATATACCTATTTGTTTCAGTCAATGTGTTGTATCATGAAGAACAGATCAAGCTTATTTCTAAGATAAAATTGAACATAATTCAAGAGGAATTAATTGATAAAATTTTTTGAATTACGTGAATTCTGTTAGAGGATCTCAGTACATCGTTCGAACTTCATATTTTTATTATAGTAACAATAATATCTCACCACGATGGACACTATGTTCAGGCGTCAGTATAATAAGAGGAGGCGATTCTGTACATTGCTTGAAGTTTGTTGTGATTCGTGTAGAAAGTGTGTTTCATATCGCACTCTGCTTCCGCAAACGAGTAAAACCGAATTTCTCGGTAATTTTCTATCACCACAAAAGAATTTGCTGACGACATCTTAAGCAGCATTATTATTTCTAGGTTCTCGAAATCGATTGCCTTTTCCCAATTCAATCTCTCCATCCGCCAAGTCCACACCTACATATTACATGATAGAACCACTGTCATCATCATAGTCGATGCAATATAACTCTAAATATATTGCAAAAAAGTGCCAGACATGAGCATGCGATTGTGGTCCATAGTCTATTGATTAATTTATTGTTGATTGTAATATAATCAACATGATTCATGTAAAATCTCAGAAATAACACCACATACCAGAAATTTAGATATCGTCGGGAATAATGATTATAGAAACGAATGTTGAAAAGAGAAATAAAATCATTTTAACAATTTATTTCTAGGCATACTAGATTTAAACTTGAAGTAGGTATTTTACCTCGCCTTTGAATCCAGAAATAAAAGTTAGATTATATCTTTGAAATGTGTAACTATATATACGCTTAAACAAACAAATCGAACTATTATACGTATTACCTTTTTTCCATTTCTAAAGCTTGTTCAATTTGACTTCAGTGTGAAAGCTTATAATCGTTGTTATAATAACGATTATAATGTTATAACCGTTGCTCCTATCATTAAACTTTGTAGCGAATAAATTTGTCTCCAGTGCGAACATGATGATGTTATAAGCATTGCTTCTATAATAAAACTTCAGAGCGAATAAATCAAGTCTTAGCTTCCAGAAAACTAACTCGGAAGTTTCCCTTTTCCTGTTTGCTGGCTCTCAGGCATCCGGAGCTTACCGCAACACTCGGCACTCTATGCGCTGGACAGGGCAGGAAAACGTTCAGATTCGCATGTACTCTGTTATGTACTTTTATTACAATAATTTATGAGTCTATGTTTTTGACGTTTATAATCATTATATGTTGCAAATACAATGCAACAGAAACCATTCGTTATTTGTATGAAATTCGATGCTACTGAAACCGTTCGATTTCCTTCCAAATTTAATTTTCGCTATATTATTCAATCTGTCAAAGAACATTTCAGACTAAATTTCCTAATATACTCAATAAAGTTGGCTATCACATGGAATTGTGGACATCGGCAATGATTCAGCTCATCGAATATAAAATTTACAGCCTGACTGCCAGTTGATTCGCGTTAAAAATAAACATATTTTTAATTACCACCGCCGAATTCTCTCTCCCAGCAGTGTAAGCATCACGTAAAACAAACGTTTAGCTAGTGATCCTGATCCATAATGATAATCTCAGTACCAGCAGCATTGAGTATGTCCACAAAAAATGTCCGCACTTTAACTTCTCACAACAACTCGTAATTCAATGTCCGCACGACGGCCGTTAGTTCAAACTATAAAAAATTCTATCGCTTTTCTAATAAAATGTGAAGTAGTTCTAGGCTCGCATGCTCAATTATTGAGCAGCGTTTCAAAGAAGCTATTCTATCATCAATGTTATAGTATCTAAAGTGAACCGACGCTTGGTTAGAATGCAGACGTAGATAAGAACTAGGAAGTTGTAGATTTGTTTGGATTATTTATTTACCGCATTTACGATTACATAGAAAATTCTGCATTTCATTTGAAACGAATGAGTAATTTATTTAGGACGATGCACTCTTGCACAGTGAGAAACTACGACTTAAGGCCTTTTAAAAAGGTATGAAGCGAATTCTGGGGTATGAGGCTATTATCCTTTTATATAATATGAATAAACAATATTAATATATAATTTATGAACGCTGAGAAGATAAAACCTACCTGAAAAAGAAAATTTTATCAGGCTTTCCATAATTTAATTGTAAACGTTCACTTATTTCATGTTTTTCGTAAATTTTTTAACAATCTAGTTTAAATAATCAGAGCAGGGCGCAATCTCTACACGAAACAGCTCTACACACTCGTTATACCAAAGACCAGGACGAGTAATCCGATTGTCTATGCCAATATTTCCGATGCATTTCATAATGGAATGGCAAAGGCCTACTCACACCGTAGGTTTTATTTGAAAACACTGGCAAGCAACGCGTGTAAATTTGGTTGGCTGCGTGAGTGCTGCTGATCATCAGTGCGCCGATATTTTGATTTCCAAGGTTATGATTCGGTAGCCGCCGAGGAGGAGTGGAAAATGCTGATTTGACTTCGGTTTACATAGGAACTTCCATGCACATCGAATGGGTTGAAAATGAGGAGGAACTGTACTGTAATACTTTAAAAATATATTGGTTACAGGTAACACTATGATATATATTGTTACACTTGATAAAAATTTATAAATGATTTAACAAAACTCCATACAGGTCAGAAAAAACACGTAGAACACATACAGAAAATCCTACATGTGTTACATGTATTAGCTTTGGAATGTACATATAGCCTTGATAAAATAAGATAGGTTCTTATATCATTAGTTTGCCTAAATCGCGAGTTACCAAGAATTTAGAACCAAAGTAAACGCCAAGTTTATTCACAATATCTTCATTAATAACGCTTAAAAGAGCAGCTCCATCTTCAGTTGAAAATTTTATAAAATGCAATAATGATGATCTAGATATTTTCATATTCTGGTCTGGTAAACACAAGACTTCTTTTGTCATTACTCGCGCATATTTATTGTTAAAGCGGTTGTCTTTTTTAACAAAAGACTGCAGCTTTCTCACGTATTATTTTTTCACATGATGTTTCGTTTCACTTCATTCTGAAGCTAGGCTTGTATGCTAACAATTGAAAAATCCTAAAATAACAAATGTTCTTCCAATAATTAAAAATACCTTGGGACTCGACAGTCTTTGGTCTTAATGTGACGTCATAACCTGGTCAGTGGAAGCAATAAGGTGACGAAGACTGGCAAAAAAGCCACGTCGCAGATGGCAGCAGGCTGTACAAACATTGCCACCTGGCACCATGGCAGATTTTCGGTTGGGGGCCACCGCGTTCATGTATCACACGCACCCATTATGGTGACGCGTCGATGTGTGATCTCATTCCTCCTTACTTCTAATATTGTTCATTCCTGCTTTCTTCTAATATTGTTCATTCCTGCTTACTTCTAATATTGTTCATTCCTGCTTACTTCTAATATTGTTCATTGCTGCTTACTTCTAATATTGTTCATTGCTGCTTACTTCTAATATTGTTCATTCCTCCTTACTTCTGATATTGTTCTATGTGATGTATCATGTATCCTGCTGCATTTCAGAGTGTAGTTTTGAAGTAGTATTGGTTGATTAATTATAATGATTTGGAGTTATTATTGTGGTTAGTAACGTTATATTTTTCGGATTAGGGAGATTGCAACATCGTGACTAGAAAAATGCTCATTGGAGTAAAATTTGTGCAGGATTAACCATAATTCAATTATTAAAATATGGTATTAGACGCAAAATGCAAGCAAAAGATGCGTCTTAAAATTCTTTCATAACTGTTTTTTGCCGTTTATTTGAACATTAAAATGAGATACACTTTTAAATCGATTTATGAAATATATACCGGCAATTACTGGTATTTAGAGCACGAAACTGCACATTGAAATAATTGTTCATCACTTATATTTTCATCGCCAGTCTTCATAAAATGATGCATTGTGACCTATTTTAAAATGACGTTTTAGCGCCCTATATTTTAGCGTGATTCTGCCTGTCGCGGTGTCACACTAAGAATAAATTGGGGATAATTGTTATGGAACTCGGTAAATTGTAGTTAGCATTATTATGTGAATGGTTGGTGGTTTATCTCTGGTAGTAGTCTCGATCAAATTTGAACGACCGTGAAGGTATGGTTAGATACGTAATATAGAAAGCTTTAATTGTCCAGAACTAAATGCTGTAATAATTATTAAAGAAGCTGCGACCCAGACCTTGTCGGCTTGCATCCCCCTCCCCGGCGAAGTGTCCTATACTCATTTATACCGATAGTGAATGATATAAATTTGGCTTCTTTTAATACTGTACGGGGGTTTATAACCATCCTCGTGTGTAAGGGCCGGCAGGCAGAAGCCTTCAGTCGTGAAAGTGTAACGCATTTGTCCTGCTACAACGTAACCAAACAACTTGAAGCATTTGTATTGATAACGTTGATAACTGTGCTCAAAGACTACATCTTTGAGTACTACCAATTTGAGTATTTCTCATTTTTTATAGCGCATACGCATTTAATTATGCCCCAAACAATTAACGATCAACATAATAACTGTCAATTCAAAAATTTTAAGTACTATGGAACTATGTCTCATCCACCAGTGATCACTTATAAAAGATTGTCGTACTTCTTCGTTCTGAAAGTTGTAGCTGGAAAACTTGCCTCCTTCTATCATAAAGTTTTGAAAGGATTTCGCCATACTACCTTGATGAAAATGAGGCCTAGACCTACGCCGGCTCGTTGTCGTCTATTTGTCGGCCACCCACCCACAATTTTTAAAGAATAATCTATTGTTTGAGCATTCTAAGGATTACAAAAGTCTTCAATTTGAAAAAAAATTCTACTTTGGTTTATTAAATAATAAAGAAGACCGAAGTATGTCTATGTAATGCGCTTAGCAAGGCCCTAGCTTAAATGCTCTAATGGCGGTCATTAGATGAAGTTTTTCTTGTTCTTAATTGTAATTCACTGTTGTTGTTTCTTATTTTTTAATAGAGTTGCATTACTGTAAAACATTAAGCGTACTAACAGAAACGTTAACGTTTTTCGGGCTGTCACCACGTAGCAGGCCTTCGCATCTCTGGGTAGACTCGCTATCCTTTTTTTAGGATTTTAATCACAACTTGAACTGATATGATGGAAGGAAAACCAATGCTGGCTGAATGCTGGCTGAATTTTTTCAATGCTGCTGAATTTATTTTTATTCTAAAAATAAATTTTGGAGTCATCGTTACAATAATGAAAAACTCAAAAAAAAAATTTCACATTAAAAACGTTCTTCCAAAAATGTCCAATAACTGCAAAGGAATGTAAATGACCAGCTTGGTGCATTGAATTAGTAGTTAATCATATAATTTAAGTTCGTTTTGCTTTCATGTCAAGCATGCGTTCACAATCAACTATGTATTAATAAATGATTTTAATAGTGCCTAACAAAATTTCGCAAATGCCTCTAAAAACGTATTATATTATCATTTCTTATGAACTATGCAATAGAATGGTAATACATACAACAGAAACCAAGTATGTAATTACAAGGAATATTCGAAGCCTTTGGCTAAGAATGTTCTCGAACACGATTCTCGCTCATGAGCTCGAGAAATAATTCCAACAGAGGCTGAGATTGTCCGTAGATTTGTGGGTGATGGAGGTCTGCGCTCTTCCATCAACAAAATAATTCAGGAGCTATATAATCTGTCCGAGAACAAAGTTTTGGCATTGATGACGGTTAAGGAATGAAATTTATCCCGTAATATCATAATTATTGAGCTATCATTGATCCATGAGCAATAGTTTGAAATGCATATGGGTTAAGGGATGAACTTAATCCAGTAATAAATTTGTTACTGATTTATCGTCGATCAAAGAACTATGGTTTGAAATAAGTAGTTGATCAGAGAATTAAATAATAACTATACAACACATGCTTTCCAGTCATTTCAAAAAGTTAAAGAGCTGCTAGTTTGAATTGCGATTCACATGCACATGTCAATTACTGTTGATGCTGATCATATGTTGAGACGAAACATATTTTTTATGAATCGAAATTCTGTATTATCCTGCACGCACAGCCAAACCACTGTCACCCATCATTTCTGTTACTCCTTTGTAAGATGAGTTCCCATAATAAAACTGAAAAGAATAATTTTCATCACGTGTTTTTTAATACAATAATCTTCGTTGAACTGTATTATCGGACGACAAATCATTCTGAACTTATTAGGAGGAAACCAAGGATTAATGCTTTGCATAAATCTGAAACAATTTAGTTCCATATACGAGATTTTGCTGTATTAAGGGGCGCAGCCAGGGCGGTAGGCTAACACTCGTGTGGTTCCATCGAAGCCTAAATGGAACCGCTTAGGCCGGCGTAGGCGGGGGCCGAGTGGCGGCATGGAGAGCGCCGGTGTTTGTTCAGAGTACAGACAATGGCAGTGGCAGCTCAATCCTCTATATTGCACCAACCATTCAGCAAGACTTGAGAATTAATTTGCACTGAGACAAAAAGATTAACTGAAATTTGCTGGAGTTTAAAACAGTGCGGCGGGAGAAATTGTAGGATGATGAAGTCGTAAAATCCCTTAAAAAGTCTCACCCGCTTCTTAAATTGGGCTGAAATAGAAATATAGTTTTCTGTTTAATTTTTCGAGTGATAAGTTCAACGTGATTACAGGATCCATTTCAAAACAAGAATCAGTCCTTCAAAAAAAAAAAACAATTGAATCTCTTAATCGAAAATTTGCGGATACCGGGAAATTACTAATGAAGGTTATGAAAGCAACGAAGAGAAGAGCCCTATTTTGTCAAAACAATTGTGGTGGGCATTTAAAAGATATTATATTTAAAAACTAGGATACAATATTACCATAAAAATGTTCTTCTTTTAAATAAAACAAGTTTCAACTTCCTAACGTTCTTAGTTTTTTATTTATTAACAAATTAAAGGGGTTACTTAATTCTGGTTCACCCTGTATATTTGAATTTAAACCATATAATGATTTACGTTAAACATAAAAGATCGACTTATTGGGTTACTATACGGGTAATGAAAAAACGTCCATACAATATAATTAAGTGGGTTCAAAATATAACGGGTCTAAAAATGGGTCTAAAAGTGGTACATTGAGAGAAGATATGAGAAGATAGATTGTTGTCAAGAAATTTCAACGTAATGAAAAATTTCTACCGTAATGATAATTTATATGCCTTCTTGACACGAACAAAATATAAAATCAAATAACTTTTTGTTGAAATTACAGAGAAAATCCCTCTGCTGATGCTGGTTCAAATTTTGGGTCCTATAAAAAGCCTTTGCCATGTTTAAATTGTATTCAAATGTTCATGTATTCACTAGTTAGGGAACATTCTAAATAATTTTTCGATCGTGGCTACTCCTCAGCTTTGCAATGAATTTCAGGGACCACCATTGGACGCAGCTTCAATTTAGGTTCAACGCATAAGACTGGTATAAGATATCGATACAATTAAGCTGTAATTCATTGGCTCATTACTTATTCATTGGCAATGTTGGTGCAACTGCAAACTAAGCTCAGTTTATGCGGACCATTAACCTTAATTGTGAATGAAGTGCTTTAATTGACAGTGAATTACATTGTGTAAATACGATCAGAAGTTGGATATCGCTTCCAAGGTTTGTCACTGCGCAGAAATTCGTTACACTTCAGAAAACAGTATTTTGATTATTGAATTATTATGAGCTTAAGCTTTTCGGCAAAATAGTGATGATGAAGTTTTCGTTTCCGGTATTTTATTAACAATTACAAGAGTCGTGGTGGCAGATCAATTTAGTAAGCACAAATCTATTTCAAGAACGTGCAACTAATGAACGAATTTCCCTAGATATATAACATATAGGATTAAAAGAAAACTGAAGGTTAATTTCCAATTACCACTAAAAATAAATTATGTTTTAATTTTCCGTCGTACTTTTTTATTCAGTTATAAATATACAAATCCGGTATGAAGTACCCTAATCAGGTCTAATTACTTAAACCGAAGCTAAAAGCCCGATGCGGAAATATTGGGAGATAATGCACAAGTCAACAATCAAAAATGACAAGTCATTTATTATGGATTCATTCATTAACCAGATTACTGAACGCAAATAAATTGCTCCTCGTCATTGCTACCTTCCGACTCTTGAGTTTTCAGGGGAGACATAAGATTGCAATATTTTATCGTCTTGGGGCCATACTTTCAAAACTGGCTAAGTTAACGCAGGTACTTACGTTCTATTTTCTTGTCTATGATTGGTGGATTTTGCTTGAAAGGCCGTCAATGATTAGCAGACGAACTTACGATCTCTTAACTTTTTTTGAAAGTATGGGCCCTGGTTGAAGCTCAGAGCGCACGCCTGATCAGGGGCAAGACCCCGAAAAATGAAATTAATATCCGCTTGACAAGGTTCAGGGACAAACTTTATAGTGACGAGCTCAGTTGCTCGATGAGCAGAAAATCTTACCAGTACTTAATTTTAATGATAGAAAAATTAACGAGAATAATACCTTACAAATTATGCAAAGAATTTTTTGAAACCCTACCAGAATTTGCGATTTCCTAACAGGGTTCATAATTATGAAGAATGTGCTGCTGTCAACTTTGTAAAATGAAAGTCTTATTTTGCAACACGTTATAACGATAACGATCAATTCGTGACCCATTTGCATGGTAAGTGTACGTGAGAAGTTAAAACGAAGAGTTCGTCTTCGTACCTTATAGACTTTCCTCAAAAATCTAAAATTTTATTTATCGAACTGTTTTACAACTTTCTCGTGTTTTACATTAAGGAAATTGTCAAACGCTGCAGTTGATCTGGAAAAGCATGCACTTTTTACATTATGGCAGTACTAGAAAATTTACACGACATAATTATTATCATTATTTGCATTATTATTAGTGCAATCATTACTATCATTATTATTGGTGTAGTTTTCTGATACAATTATTAGAAGTTAATCGACCTCAGAGGAATTTTTATCCGTGACAATCAATTGAACAACCACTTAACAATCGACGAGTTCATTTAATTTAGAGTTCCAGGTTTATTCAAGTCTCCTGGAAAACCGGCAATCTACTAGTAAAATGTTCAACATCTCTATAGGGTAAAAAAATATTTATTACCTGATACATATAACGTAATCTGTGGACATTCATCAGACAGCTTCAGCAAAAGTTGTTTTGTGGAAGAATGATAAAAGAAATGCTTTCAAAAAACGCAACTTTGTTTGATATATTAGCAGATAATTCAAAGCGTAAAAGAATTGAACTTGAAATTACTGTACCCTAGTTAGAACCGAGATATATCACTAGAGTGATTTAAAATAAGGAATCAATATATTTGAGGCACTGAAAAAACTTAGACGGAAATCGTCCGATGTCATTATCAGTAGCTTCTTATCAATGTATTGAGCACTGTGATCACTGAGCGCATGCAAATGACCTCTTTACGATTGCAAGATATTAGTCAATACCAACATCTGACGAGATGTGCCGTTAAGTTTGAGTGAATAGCTTAAGATATCTCCTTGCAACCTCCTTGATCGTGAATTTTTTTCAGCATCCTTGGTTATAGTATAAATTTATTACCCTTCAACAGAGAATTCATTGAAAAAAAGTTTAAATGAGTTAAAGAAACTCGAAAACAAATTCCTGATGACAATAAGAGAAATAGCCAAGCCATTGCCAGAACGTGATTTCTGAGCACAAGTCGTGTTATAGTTTATTTATGACAGTTTTTATGAACAATTATTTTGTAACAGTAACGTTGTATTAACCGAAAGAAGAAATTCATTAAAGAATATTGGATGAGATGAATCTAGACGATCTTTATGAATCTTAGATATCGGAGTTTTTGGTTATTATTATTTTCTACGAAAATTGTCACGGAAGTATTTTAATTTTACTAAGTTGACGTACGTTGCCAGATCATAATGACAATGATATAATAAATTAATTTCATTAAATTTCTGTTGCAAATTGAAATCACACACATTCGCTTTATCGGTGACAAATTAATAAAAAAAACATTGGGTGAAATTATCATAATTTTTTCAATTATTTCAGACGAATGTCCTTCGGGTCTCAGGAGTTGTACTGATTCGTTTCGATCTTATTGAAATTCTTCACAAACATATTACTTTAGTTGAGTCAGTCCTAACTGTGATACGCACTTCAATATCGTGCGTAATGTTGTCTACGGGACTCTCGAGAAAAAACTTATTCCTGTTCTTGACGCTGCTGTCTCAGTCGCACGTCTGCAGGCCATCTCATGGGTACGCTGCACGAAACAACCACCTGTGGAATTCATTCAAAGTTCGCTTCAACAAAACCTATGATTCCCTTCAAGATCAAGTGAGGGAGTCCGTCTTCATGCGAAACATGAGGCGAATTACTCTGCACCGCTCGAGGTACAGGGCTCAACTCGAAAGTTTTGATGTCGACATGAATTATTTCACAGATTGGGTGAGTTCTGATGCATACATGAATCATTTCGCAGTCTGGGTGAGTTCTAATGAAAGCCCGAAAACGCATATATCACAAACTCTATTAAGCTCAAGCTAATACATAAGGAAACTAATGATCTTGAATCTCGTTGTTTGAAATAAAATTATTTCTTAAACAATTTTTACAATGGAAAACATTGTAAAGAATTCAATGCTATCGTATTTTAAAGAGACCTATCGAATTAATGAGCGTATTTCAGGAATCTTTCGGTGTATCACTGTAATTTGAGGACATTCAAGCTGTTAATTGCGATTATATTGTCGTATAATTTACACCCTTCTATTTTTTTAATAGACGCTGATAACCGTATAATTGGCAACCAATTATAGAAAAACAAAATTTCTACTTCTGTTCATTACGATGTTTTAATTTCAATGGAGGTACAATCATCCGCATAAATTTTAAGCGAGGTATAATCATCTGCTGAAAGCGAAAATGCCGGATTGAAAAAGACGCTCCCTTAAGACAAGCTACTGATCTCAATTTAGTAACTCAGAAACATAACGAGATAATTTAATTCTGTCTCAGGCAAATGACTGAAGGTGTATAGGCTTTAAGGTTTCTAAGTAATGCAAGCATCAAGTGCTTATGTCTCGTCGCAGCTACAATCGGAGAGGATTCAGATGCTCGGCATCAAGAGATCAGAGCGTTTGCCAGAGGACACTTGGACCGACTATAATATTCCGTCTGAAGCGCCTACGTCTCTTATCAACGTCAGTATCCCTGATACGCTTGACTGGCGTCAAAGAGGAGCTGTCACCCGCGTCAAAAATCAGGGCAAATGTGGCTCGTGTTGGGCCTTTGCAACCGTGAGTAAAATGAACACTGTAGCCTTGTACCTAAGGTAAACTTCGGATTTGGATGAGGATTATTTTAATGGAAGGATTATTTTAATCCTGATAAATAGGATAATTATTAACTTGCTGTGTACCAGGACCGAGCATAATGATGCTTATTGAATCAATTCTCGTCATGAACTGCCTAGCACGAGAACACTGCAGCGGCAAGGATCATGCTTTAAAATTCAAAAACTTTTGTTCCCGGAGAGGCAGAAAGAGTCAGTCCAAAGCATATTACTTTACTTCATTACTTTAAAGTAAAGTATTTTATTATATTTTTTTATATACATTACTTTAAAGACTTTACATATTTTACAAATCTAAATTTAATGCAAGACAGTTTTTCCGCAGGTAGGAGCCGTAGAGAGTCACCATTTCCTGCGCTCAGAGCAGCTCGTGGAGCTGTCGGAGCAGAACCTCTTGGACTGCGACCGAACGGACGCCGCGTGTCACGGCGGCGACGTCTTCAGGGCGTACCGCTTCATGACGCGGCAGGGCGGCGTGGACACCGCGCTCTCGTATCCTTATCATTTCTTCGTGAGTATTCGTGTTATATCTGCCATTTTCAGCCAATTATCAACGCAGTTACTGTGACTGATGATTATTTATTATGACATTTTGTTACTTTTTGTAGTGGCACACTCCCGTATCCTTATCGTTTCCTCGTATGTGTACTCGCGATTATATTTTATTTGCTGTTTCTTTAGCCGTTTAATCATTTATTAACTGTTAATAATGATAATTTATGACTGATAACTATATTTTTCTTTGTTATACTTTTAAACAGCGGTCTTGTATCCTTACGCGCGAATGGAGTAAACTTGTAACTTCTCTTCGATTAAGGCAGGAAGTTTCAATCCAAATTCCTCCTCCAACTTTAAAGGTTTCCTTTGCTTCCTCAGCCTGAGCGCTGTCACTTCAGCCCGCAAGCGGTGGGGGCCAGAGTGCTGGGCTTCAGGCAATTGCCTTCAGCAGACGAGGTCCTCCTGAAGGCGGTCGTCGCCACCAGAGGGCCTGTGACTGCCGTCATGGACGCCACCATTGATCTTTTTGCGTACAAGAGAGGTAAATTAGGCATGTCACCTCACGGCTTACATTTTCCATATAATTTGGGTAGCTTATTAGTTTCATTTCTTCAAAAATTAGCATAAATGTTAGATACTAAGGGAACGTTTTTTCTATTTTAATCGCTGTAAAAAAATAGTAAAAATTATTGAGCTCCAAAAAATAAGGACGTAAAAATGCATGTACGAACAATTTTCTGTTCATGTCAGCGATATAAAGATCGCAGACTCCACCGGGAACGACTAGACACTAAATAAATATCATTGAAATAATCCTTAAATCTCATGATCATCCATAAGCCGTCATGCATAATAACATTAATGTAAAGAAAGTACCAACAATCAAGTAAGAACAAACATTCAAGATATTTTATGGAAGAAATGATATTTTCTTTTTGAACTACAGGTGTCTTGTCGGTTAAGAATTGCAGCAACACCACAGCCAATCACGGAGTGATCATCATTGGCTACGGCACCGAGGCCGGAATGGAATATTGGCTCGTCAAGAATTCCTGGAGCGCCAAGTGGGGCGATGAAGGATATTTTAAAATTCAGCGCAACGTCAACATGTGTGGAATAGCCACCAATGTAACGTACCCGATTGTTGGTGACGTTGATATTGACGAGAGTTGAGTACAAGATTGTTGGTGACGTTGATATTGACGAGAGTTTAGTACAAGATTGTTGGTGACGTAAGAGTTTTGTACAAGATTGTTGGTGACGTTGATATTGACGAGAGTTTAGTACAAGATTGTTGGTGACGTTGATATTGACGAGAGATTTGTACAAGATTGTTGGTGACGTTGATATTAACAAGAGTTTTGTACAAGATTGTTGGTGACGTTGATATTGACGACAGTTTAGTGCATGGTTGATATCGATAAGAGTTAAGAACTCTTTTAAACTGTCGATCATAGATTGTTTTTTTAAGTTTTTTTATGAATTATGCGGTCGTCTTGCCGTTAAATTCGAAGGCTGTTACACATAATGAATTCCGAGATTCTTAGTTCAGGCGTAGTAGCTCTTTGGAATTCAAGTAAAAATATCAATACAGAACTTATAACAATTGACTCGCTTTGTACGTGCAATTCAGAAGATTTTTATATAAGTTGTATATAAGTAATCGTAATGACTGGTACCGTGCAATTTAGATATCGTTGAAATTTACGATATCTAAAAACTTCGAAGGAATTTGCACGCTATCAGTCCTGGTGTGTATACATAAAATAGTTGTAAATTCAGGCCTGTTATGCTTTCCTTTCTCAGTGTTGGTTATATACCATAATTATTCCGAACTCTCATTGTTCATTTGAGTGCCACAGATATATTTTATTACTTCGGCCAGAAAATCATTATGAAACTGAAATTTCAACAAACTGATTCGGGATTTTACTAAAAGCCGTTAACAAGCTTTTTGTAACAAATTTTTATTTGCTGACTGAATTTTCATATCAATTTCAAAATTCTTTTGACCACAACATAAATATGAACTGCAAAATATTAGAGACGCCATAAACTGACTAGAAATGAATGCACGCATTCATTTTGAATTGCACAATTATTTTATATTGTTGATATTGGTACAGTTAGTAGCGGCTCATATTATATTTGCTTGAATTTGCATTCAATATACTTCCAAGAAATTGCGTTTAATATTAAACTTTCGCAGAACTGGCAATAGAAGCACTCTGCCATGTTCAAGTATTGAGTAAACGAAGCTGCGGTCAGGTATTGAAGACTCCAATTAAAAGCAAGCGATCAAATTTGAAAGTGATTTTCTGTGGCCTAGAAACGAGTTGCATGACAAACGTTTAGAATTTTAGTTAAAAAATATGCAAATGTTTTTTTAGGAGTTGCTAGCAGCCTCCAATTAATTAAGTCATAAAATATTTTTTAAAGCATTTTATAACATAAGAATATGGAAAATTTAAGAAATCCGTTGAAATAATATAATATAAAAGTTATTAATATTGATTGTATTTCAGAAACGACTTAACGGTGACTCCTTAAATTCAAAAAAAGATTTTTACATTTTAAAATAAATAAACTGCTAGGTTTAGGGGAAATTTTCAAGCTGGACTATAAAAGTTATTAATATTATTTATATAAAAAGTTATTTTGACCTCGAAATTATTTTGTGTTTATCAGCCTCCTTCTAATAGCGTGTTCAAATTTTCAATGAGCTTTTTTCACAAGAGGTTCTATCAAAAATCAGGAGATCTAATAAAGCAATCATCTGTGGAAACTTCAATAAAAATCTGCACAACCGTCTTAATCTGTGTTCAACCAACAATTTTATTCTTGACATTCTTTGTAGCAATTTTTTACAGTCATAACTAAACATAACTAAACCAAGAAGAATCTCATCTGAAAATCCTATCACGCCTTATATTCACTGCTTAATCATATTTGGTGTGATTTCTATATATGAAACCCAGAATCATCCGTTTTTGACTGTGACTTATCAGATCACTTGATGACATTATTTTATTTTGAAACTGGGTTTTCGACTGCTCCATCTAGGAAAAAAACTTGCCTAATTAATGCAGACAATATTAAAAAATTTAGTGAGAAAATCAATGGTGTCCCCTCTGTATTTCTAACTAATATGGATGAGTCTAACCTTATAAACAGTCTTGCATGACTGAACTCTGTAGTAGTAAGTACCATGCCTTTTTACAATGCATCTATTCTCATGAAGTTTGTCACGATTAGAAAACATGGGCCTCCTTGGGTGACCGCTAGAATAAAGTCTGTCATCAAGAAGAAGCATAAACTTCTAAAACTTTCTTGCACCGGTGTAATTTACCGTAGATCTCTGATCTTAGCGCAGGAAAACAAAAATAATGTCAAAAACTTTCATAAATCAATTTGAAATTTCCCCAAATTCAACACTTTTTTCATTTTTCACTGGCAAAAAGACTGTTTAATTTCACGAGTCTTCGTTCAGTCGTTTCTAAATTTCAAATAATATTAATAGCGTTAAAATCCAACTTTAAAATTCCCCAAAATCCAACACTTTACTTATTTTACAACGACAAATTGATTGTTTGAATTTCACGAGTGACCGTTCAGTCCATTCTGCAGTACAAATAATATTAATAACTTTTATTATTCATCTGACAAGGCAGCATGCTATCTTTTCGGTGTTACTTCTAAGTTCTAGTCTGAGCCTTAACGATATTTGACTAGTATGGAGACTGCACGAATTTTTGTTGATAACCATTTATGTGTAACTAATTATGTAGAATATTTAATAATTTTATCTGAATATCTTGGTTTAGCAGAAGATAGTCTACGATTGCACAAAGAAGGTGATTTTGTTAGAGTATTCCCCCTTTTGTGTATCTTTTATTCGAGGTGAAAAAAGTGCCTGTCAGGATGTTGGAAAAGTACGAGTGCCATTCTTCGCAATCGTTAAAATAAAATGCAAATAAAAAATACGGTAATACTAGGGTCAGTAAACATGGCACCATAACATTTTTGTAATTACGCAATAAAGCTAATTAGACATTAAAAATTTCCGCACGTATTCTTAATGCCGAGCGCATATTTTAGAAGGAAAGTGCATTTTGTTTTCATTTGATAGTGACTTTTTATCGTCCAATTTTCTATACTGAATTTGCGGTCATGTTTTCGTAAATCTATGTTATCTGAATTAATTTAATAAATTTTGACAAGTTTAGTACACATAACAAACATTTTTTTAACTGAAATCGCCTCATCCTTATTTAGATACACCATTGTCGTTCACCAGTTAAAAGAATCGTACTTATAATTACGAGCTGGAGGTAAAAATGAGTAAGTAGCAAAATGTTTCTCGGATAAATGTGGGCTGAAATCACGACTGGTTTCATACCTAAATGTACGAGTTCATCGCAATTCAGAAAATTTTAGATACAAGATTTGCACTTCGTTTCTCGGGGAAAATACAAGAATTTTCAGCATTCGGCACCAGCTCACTCACTGATCTATGCTCGGTATGTTGTCCGAGCCCAAAACTTCAACCAACTTCGCCTAGAGTTTCTCCTGCAGGTGCTGGTGCTTGCATGGGAAGAGCATGGCTAAACTGACCGCATTCATAACATAACATAACATAGTGATCTCGGCGCTGATGTGTAGGCCTGATGTCGCCTGTCGCCGAACCTTGAACTTTTCGTGCCTTGTTCACAGAAGATCTAAAATCGTGTCATTTGACCGGATCTTTTCATGACTGACGATAGTTTAAAATAGCTACTAGACCTCCACCAGGTTCGATATGGTGCTAGGCATTTCAAATCTGAACATATATTCGAATTGGTCTCTATGCCAGCTATGAACAGCTAGGTCTTCTACGAGCTGCAAGGGCGATCAAATGCTCCTCTGCTTATGGTATTGAATATTCAAAGTTGCGTAGGAATAGTCTTCAGAATTAGTCTTCAGAATAAAGAAAAAATTTAGACACAAAAAAATTATAAATTGACACTAAACAGTCAACTGTTCCGCGAGTAGAATGAAAAAATATGTCAAATTAATCGAAAACTCTTTGTATATTAAAATAGTAAAGTATAGTATAGTATAGTATAGTATAGTATAGTATAGTATAGTATAGTATAGTATAGTATAGTATAGTATAGTATAGTATAGTATAGTATAGTATAGTATAGTATAGTATAGTATAGTATAGTATAGTATAGTATAGTATAGTATAGTATAGTATAGTATAGTATAGTATAGTATAGTATAGTANAGATATTAGTAACTTTAGAGAGCCGAGATATCAGTAACTTTAGAGAGCCGAGATATTAGTAACTTTAGAGAGCCGAGATTTTAGTAACTTTAGAGAGCCGAGATTTTAGTAACTTTAGAGAGCCTAGATATTAGTAACTTTAGAGAGCCTAGATATTAGTAACTTTAGAGAGCCGAGATATTAGTAATTTTAGAGAGCCGAGATTTTAGTAACTTTAGAGAGCCTAGATATTAGTAACTTTAGAGAGCCTAGATATTAGTAACTTTAGAGAGCCGAGATATTAGTAATTTTAGAGAGCAGAGATATTAGTAACTTTTTAGAGAGCAGAGATATTAGTAACTTTTTAGAGAGCAGAGATATTAGTAACTTTTTAGAGAGCAGAGATATTAGTAACTTTAGAGAGCCGAGATTTTAGTAACTTTAGAGAGCCGAGATTTTAGAGAGCGTTAGCTTTGATTTAATAACAGAACAGCACAATTTTCAAAAGAAACTATTATTGTTCCCACAAAACAATTATTAAGCAGAAGATCTATTGACAAGTCATACTTAATTACTGTCATCATACTTGCTGTCATCATACTTACTGTCATACTGACCTTACTGTCATCACAGCATCTTACTTTCATCATACTTACCAATCATATATACAGACCTTACTGTCATTCCAGTCTCCACACAAAAACTTATAGAACATCTTTTGATCATTTTTCAACGATATTGTATGCAGAACTTGAAAGAACAGCTAATTATCATACGTAAAAATTGTATTCAAATTGAATTTGATTGCAGAAGAAGTAACTTCCAGCTACGCGTGAACGATCTCTATGTACATTATCCCTCCAAGCAGCACAATATCTATTAATCCCAACATGGCCAGGATACTCTTAACACTAAATTTCATCGCGAGCCTCAATAGTTCTCCAGCCGCCTCACTCGAATATATTTCCCTATGCTAATCTGTGCTATCGTAACGTTAAAGCCCGAAATTTATAAGTAATGGGCGTTCTCAGTTATTGGTTGTTTTATCATGAAATTTTTTAGTGTAGAATTTATCCAGCGCCAGGTTCTGCTCCTTACTCTTTGATAAACTCCCTTTACGCTCATAACATTAAGCAGCTGGTCCACAGGAGCCGCTGAACGGCTTTACATTTTGTTCCCATGCCATAAGTTCATTGTCTGCATTTCCAATAAATATTAAGGCAAAACTATGTGTATTGAACAATTAAGCTGGTTTAAATATCTTCGTCAATTAACAACAGAAAACATGATATTTATGTCATGAATTTGAGAAGAATAAAAAACAATAAAAATAACAAATAAACAAACATCTGCAAAAGGAATGGTTATGAAACTTGTCAGCATAGAATGTACGGCCTTCAGAATGGAATGGCTACAGGTAAACTTTCATTTACCTGCTATATATAGTTTAGTTCTCACTCCAATGAGTATTCTGCGTGAAAATTCGCCCTTATTTAAAACCCCTAAACCCACCTTTCAAAGAGCGAAAAAATCATGCGTTTACAGGCATCGATCAGGCACTGCCACAAGTGGAATTAAACGCCCCACATGTGTCCAATTCCCACACTCAGGCACCTCTTTATGGCATCCATAATTCTTGAAGCGAGCGTTAGCGAAGGATTCCGACAACGACAATAGGGATGTAGCCGTTGCATGGCTCTTGAGGGCGCTTCTTGCTGGGCTTCAAGAGGCAACTGATGGTCGTATTAGGACCCGAATTGTAGCCCGCGATATGTTTTGAAACGATGTGAACTCCACGCTAATGTCAGGCTCTCGCAAACGGAACACGACCTTCCTCAGTTTCTCGTTTCTCGCATTCAACTAGAGAAAATATACAAGTGCTAGTGAGCAAGTGCCTCACATTGGTGAGCAGATAGGACATTCAAATTTTTATTAATTGTGCAAAAGAACTCGCTCTTGGACGCTTACATGTAATTTTTATTTCTAGCTGACGCCATGAATATTTCGTCAGCGCTATAATATATATAATAATAATATACTATAAAATTATTTATTTAATGTAATAAAAGTTACATAATATAATATAAAAGTTATTAATATTGATTGTATTTCAGAAACGACTTAACGGTGACTCCTTAAATTCAAAAAAAGATTTTTACATTTTAAAAATATAATATAATATAATATAATATAATATAATATAATATAATAACCATGATTTTATATATATTTGTAGGATAGCAGTTAAAATTTATCCTCACTCTCCGTACAATCTATGGCGCTCAAATACTGGGACTAGTCGAAGGACGTCATTCCATATTTTTTCTTTTTTGTATCGATACTCCTATAAAATTTCAAAGGCATCCGTTAGCTTATTAACACCAAACGTACATGGAATTATTATGCTGAAGCAGTGCAAGTCTAGAACACTCCAGGCTTGGATGTAGCGACTTCCGACCTTCAATACAATAGACGCGGGAAGCCTTAATTAAGGAGGCAGACAAACGCAGGCAATAATTCGTTAATGTATTAGGGCTGATTCGCCAGCTTGCGCCCGTGATACTTGAGAGATTTGGCCGGCATGGCGGCGTGAAATAGCGAGCATTACAGCGAGCGCCATTGGCGAGGGGTCGTCCATATATATACATGCATTACAATAAAAACGAAATACCTCTCGAATGTTACTCTGACTGATGTAAAGTTTACTCATCTACCAAGAATAACTGCATCATCTATCGAATGCGAATAATATTCAGTAGCTAGAATTTATTTGTCCCGATTATCGCCGTCAGTGGGAGTTCAAGATTACGCCTCAGGACGTGCGGCGGAAGTGAAAGGACGCTCTGTAAATGGGGCTCTGAATGGCCCATTGAAGCCATGTAGATAGCGGCAGTACAGTCTATCAAGCCTTTGCCGGAGGTCTTGATTGGTCTTCCATTGATACACAAATGACTCGCAGCTCTTCAGTGACGGGTCATCGAACATCCTTTGATCATTTACCAACTGGCCCGCACATGTCTGCTGCCGCGCGGACGCTTGAGTCCCTTGAAGCTTCTGCCGTAATTCTCAGTGTGACGGCAATGTGACTTCGCGCTCAAACCAATTGTGACGATTACTGGAGGAATTATTTCTCGTGAATGGAGCACATAATTTTGAATAGAAGGAAGATCACACGAAGTTATCAAAACAGAAGGCAAAGTGGCTTTTTGACATGATTTGATAAGTTGCTCTGCAATAACAAAAATATAAATTACCAAACAACAAAAGGAAAGCAAAAATTCTCCTTCTTCTGCACTAGGGCGTGACGCAATGTATATTGTGATATTGGTACATTGAATAAATTTGTTTTGAAACTATAAGATTGCATAACTTCACTGGATCAGATTTTGTTTTCAGCACCAATCATAGACTGCAACACACCCAATAACCCCGAATCCGAGCTACACCAAATGGAGCTGGATTTTGCACGCAAATTCTAGCGGCGATTGCGAATTGAGGTTAAGATCACTGACAAGAGATGCGACGAAAAGAACATACTACCAACGACCGTTTGAGAGAAATATTCGTAATCTAGGTACTCTTCAATGTTCTGAATCGATCGCTTTTGCCGCTCAGCATAAGGTTGAGCTAAGAAATGAGCTATGGGATATGAAGTTCATTTCAGGTTATCGGTTAGAAATAGATCGCAACAGCAAAAGAGTTTTATTTGATCTAATAGTGTCGGCGTTGGCGATTAGGCCAAGCATGGGCTGTCGCCTATCTGCATCTCACTGCAGGTCTTATAACTTTAGTGTAGTTCAGGTGTTGACGATCTCAGCAAGAATTTGTTCCTAATGTCGGTGATTCGAAGCAAAAATAAGTTTTTTCGCATGAATAAGTTGCATCGTAATTCCTTCATTTTATACCTGCACGAGTTGCGATCTCCTGAGGATAGCAAGAGTTGCGTTCCTCACTGTTAGCACTCGTTTGAATCTCAGTAGCCCTTTGAAATCTAATATGTAATAATAATGTAATATAAAGCGGTTTCAGCGTTAATTAGGCCGTGGGCCCGGCTGCCGATTTTAAGCATTCAATAACATTTACAGATTGTTGTGGTCTCGAACACGCAACTTATTGCCTCAATATTGCTTTACTTAATTTAACCGTTCGGCCTGCTCGCCGATTCTGACCAGAAAATGGCACACAGAGCTGAGATCGAACCCGCACCTCTCTGCTCCAATCCTAGTACTCTGAACTCATTCCATTGAGCCACCCTGCCCATACTTCTATGGAGGCGTCTCTGAGACCGCGGTAACTCAGACCGCGTCTCTTGGATGAGACCGCGTCTCTTGGATGCTTCATAATCTCCAATCTTTCTTCACTAAACTTGCCTCTTTACTTCTGCATTAAACGTGCTGCACGATTTTGTGCATTGATTGTGCACTATCAGCTAAATTTTGTGCTCCTTGTAAAACTAAAGTAGGAATCGTAATAACGTATGATCAGGCCCATCATCCAAGTAACGCATTACTTTGAATTCATTTTTCATTGATTGCCAACGTGCTGGTTACCTGCTCATGCTGGCGCCTGAAACCATAGAATACAGAAGCCTATTCGTACAGGTTTTCACTGTGAACACTTACATTATTATCCTATGTTCATTCTTGTGGCAGGTTGAAACCATAGCATACAGAAGCCTATTCGTACAGGTTTTCACTGTGAACACTTACATTATTATCCTATGTTCATTCTTGTGGCAGGTTGGAGCAGGTTGCCCGCGCAGGCAAGCCTGCTTTCACTGTGTGCGTACCCTTATATTGAAGATGAATCCACATTCATCCCGCATTTCACTCAACCTTCCGGCGACACCAAGAAATGAACTGAGCCTTCCAAGCTCGAACTTTTAGCTAGCTCCTGTCATTTGGTCAGTAGTATTTTGCTTGAGATGCTTGCGATTCGATATATTAAAAAAACGTGAACTAACAAATCTTCGTTGTCGTCTCATCTCAAATTATTTCAACGTTATATAAGTGTGTTCTCATGTTGTAAGCCAGCTGTTTAGGATTACTATAGCCGTTTTTTATTCCTTCGCACTTTCAGTGTTGAGAAACGAAAAAAACCTCAACACTCAACCAACAGTTCAAATAACCCGCAATGAACTCTAGTAAATGAAATTTACGTGCGCAGGACTAATAAACTAGTACTACTTGATGTGTAAGAAAGTTTGACTCTGCGTAGCAAGCTACTTTTTACTGTGTTATGGTAGAAGAAATATGAATAGTACGTAATACTTAAAAAACTGAGAATACTTAAAAACTGAGAAGTGCTGAGAACTGGAGTTCATGTTGATTAGATCAAAGGTGAAACTGAAAAATAAGTTGAACCGAAATAAAAAAATAATGTACGAGTATATCTACCGAAAAAAAAACTAAGGCTAGAAAAAACGTGTAGTTCATAGACATCACTTTATTACGCCATCGAAAATGCAGGAAAATAACATCGTGCTGAACACAGTATACAAATTCATGGGTCATGTTATTATGTATATAGATCAATAATTCAACGAAATATTGGAACACATCACAGGTGCATTCTTCTCAAAACCAAACCACAAATTAATGATGTCTGTAAATTGGTCACATTTGTTCATCTGCAAACTGGAAGACTAACACGAAATGATAATACGATCGACAAGGCATTGAAATTAAAGATAAGAATTGAAAAAAGGTAGCAAACTGATTTTATATCGGTACGTAACACATGTCTTGACGGCTCCTATCTTCGAGAACATTAAATTTAAAAATCAAAGTTTTGACAAGAAATAAAAAGGCACACCATTTTTAACCAATGGTTAAGGACTGACCGTGAAATCTATAAAATGAAATAGAAACCTTAATGAGATAATTTAAGAATGCATTTCAGTACTACCAATTCCATAATTTATTTATTCCTCATCAGAAATTGAGCATGGCAGAATTCTTGAAGTAAGAAAGCAGACAAAGTGATTGATTTAGATCGTCCTTTAGACCGTGCCAGGATTTGCTTTGTATTGCTGACAACTTAGCAACAGCTTCTTTAACATCGGCGTCAGAGCTGCACACGAATAAGGGATGACGCTTCAGAAACAGCGACATGTAGCCCTGAGCTATTTCAAAATGTTTCCGAGACTCGACAACGTTAGCAATCATGTACAAAAATTGCAGCATTGCTTCCCGTGAACCTCCGAGATCAGGATCCAAGTTTCTGATTTCAATATCAATGTTGGACGGGCTCATTTTGAAAAGTTTCTCAAAAGCACTGGCATGGTCGCCTTTTTTTAGCAGGGCACCGAAAGGAGACAGCGTTTCAAGAACGAACTGAGATTGGTTGATTATTTTTGATGTACCATCCTCATCCGGAGTATTTTCGTTGTTCATTTGAGCTTCTATTCCAGATACAGATTCCAAGAAGAAAGGTGCAGATTTTGGAATTTTGGGAGCTTCTAGAGGTTTACTTCTTTTCTTTATGAGATCAATGTTGGCTAGATTCAACCACCGTGAAGAAGGAACAAGATCAATGGAGATAAAATCCTCAGAGATCTGATCAGGCGAGACGTATTCATCGAACTGCATGTCATTTTCTTCGTCTGAGTCGTCTGAGTCTTGCTCATCTACAGTACCAGTATCAGGCGCAGTGGCTGGCAGATTCACCATGGGAGGAGTGAAATCTTCCTTCAGCGGCTCTAGAGACACAAAACTCAGCCAGTTGCGGTTAGCCCACATATACAGACCAAGTTCCCCGACGTGCGTGGAGACGAGGTATTCGTCAGCAGGAGACAGAGCAATTGACGTGGCAGGTTTGGGAACAGTAAAGAAATCAATGCAAGATCCCGAAGGCAAATCCCAGGTGCGAATCGAGTGGTCCATGGATGAGCTAATGAGCCACTTGGAATCAGAGCTAAATGCGAGGTCAGTAACCTGATTGTGATGCCCACAGAAATTTCTTACTACCGATTGCGTATCGATGTCAAGGACAGAAATACTCCAGTCGTCAAGAGAAACAGCAAAGAGTCCTGAATTTCTGTGAATTTGCATTCCGTAAACGCCAGCCTCCAGAGACAAACTTTTATGTCGATTCCCTTTGTGGAAGCCCCACCATTGTAAGGTACCATCTTGATCGCCGGTTACAAGCCATTGGTTGAGACAGTCAGTTACAAGGCCTCGCACTGCCACCATCTTGCTGTTCTCAAAACAGTGCTTCCAGATTCCTGACTGGATATTGTACTTATCAACATGTCCTGTGTTGTATCCAATGAAGACAAAGTTGCCACAAGAGCTGATGTCAATACATGTAGCCATCGCATGTGCCAGCTCGGGAGTTTTAAAGCGTTTATGCTTCAGCAAACGTTCATTCATTTTCTTCCTGTGGAATGACCAAGTTGATACTTCAGAAGCATTCAAATGCACAGCAGCAATGCTATCCCACGCCTCATCTCGCGTGGTCTCAGTTGTGAAATGAATGATAGGAGGCATTTTTTCGGCACACTTGAGGCCTTTATGTCTTACCACCTTTTTGTTGTAGCATGCCATGCCCATGTTGAGGCCCCAAGACTTGGGTCCAAAGAAAACGCGCATAGAAGAATCTTGGCCTCCACTTATCATTGCCATGTCACTAGCACCATGAAATCTGACCTTCAGTGGTGGTTCCGAGTGTCCTTCCCTGTGGTAATGAACTCTTGCTCCTCCATCAGGTAGATCAAAAATCCAGGACTTGATGGAATTGTCAGTCGAGTTGGAGAAAGCAAAAGGGTCTCCTTTGGCACAAGTCAGTGTGACTATAGGCCCACTGTGAGCATTCTCTACTACAGACATTAGGTTCCTCTCATTGAGGTCCCAGACTCCTATGTGGCCAATGACGGTACCAGACAATAATATGCTGTTGTTATCAGAACGGAAACACAGAGCAGTAACTTTGCCCCAATCTTGCTTTAGTGTCATGATGGTTTGGTCAAATTTCAGATTATGAATAACAATAGAACCATTTTCAAGACCAATAGCAACAGTGTCTATAGCAGGGGCAGGTTCTAGGACAGTCACGCTTGATTCCCATCCTTCAAACTCATAAATTAATTTCGAAGTTCTCAGATTAAAGATTCGAAGTTTACCTTGTATACTTCCAAGTAACACTTTATTGAGGTATGTTGGGGGATGGCACACAGCAGTAATGTTGAATGTTTCTTGGTCCCATTCAATTTCAGAGTAAATGCAATTCTGCTTCACATCCCATACTTTCATATTGTTGTTAACATCAATTGAAAGTAGAATATCACCCAGAGAGCACATCAGATGCACAGCGCTTGTGTGACCCACAAGCTGATGAATAATCTCAGTGAATGGATTCCAGCAATAGATGATGCCACCTTCAGTTCCTGAGAAATCTTTTGAAGAAGAGGACTCAAGACATGTGATGGCTGACTGATGGTGGTCACTAACTCCACGAAGAACAAGCCGGTGTGCATCATAGACATGAAAAGCATTGCCTACTGGAACTTTGAGGATGGTTTTGCGTGTGACCTTGTAGAACCGCAGGATGAATGGCCTACCCGAAGAGACAAGGCCAGCTGCTCTGAAGGACGCGAAGAGCTTGCTCTCAGGTGCCATCTCAGCAGTGCCTGGAAATAGTTATATATAAATATTAAAAATGTATGGTCAATAAAAGATAAAAAAATGTCTATAAAATTAATGCTTTGATAATCTGTTAAAACATTATGATATAGTTGGCAAATTTTATACTTTCATGCTTCTTCTACCTCATGAACTATATTAAATTCATATAATATTTTGCTTAACACAAGTGACCAAAAGAGTGCAAAACACTCCTCAGAGATTCATGGTTACAAAAATATTTATCATAGTTGAATGGGGCACTACAATAAATAAGTCAGTGGGAGATTAGATTCAATAAAGATATATTTTCAAAATAACTTCATGGGAACTGTCCCAGTTTAAAATAGAGAAAATTTTGGCTTTCTGTTTTCTTGCCTCACTTAGTAGCTGCTGAAAAGGCGCATCTAACGCAGCAAAATGCATGTCTGTACGTGCTTTACTTTTTGCGTAGAGCAATTTCAAAAATATATAAAATGAACACATGTTAACAATATGTCCAAGGATTACTTTAAATTAAATCTGTATATATAGATCATTACTCTCATTAATTATAATGTGTTTGCATTCATTTGAAAGCCACAAACAATGTGCATTCAAGCAAGCAAATACCACATTCAAGCAAGTAAATACTACCATGGATCATGTACATGCAATAGTTTTTATGTAATGCAGTTTTGAACTTACATAAAATTAATATTTTATATTTATATGAATATAAAAAAATCCCATTTATAGTTTATTAGTCATGTTAAACTGGACAGGAATAAGTCCAAAGATGTGTGCTGGTACCCTAAATGCAAATTAATGGCAATGAATCAGGAAGCTTGGGCTACAATATCAAGAATTTTTTATCCATATTCTTCTGTTTTCCATGAATTTTACTTCATTTGCCTCTCTTGAATGATTAAAATATCCAAAATACGCCATCTTAAAAACTAATTAACTCATACAGTATTCAAGCTACAGCAATGAAAGACATATTCAATTCATAAAGAGTTAAAGACCATACCTAATGACTCTAGGAGCCCTTTTTACCATGTTTTTCTTAGTTTCGCTTCGTCTCTGTCCGTCATCAAAAACTCAAACCTTAAATTAGAGCACTTCTGAAGATCCTAGAAACTTGAAATTTGGCATGCATGCTTATGCTGCCTAACAATTCAAGATTTGATCATCAGAAGTAATAGGCTACCTAAGTTTAAAAAATTATTTTTCTTTAAACAAAAATAATAAAAAAAATGAAAATTCACGGTTGGGAATCAAGTTTATTGTCAAATATCCAGAGAAACCAACCCTGGAAAATGATTTGAATTTCTAAAATTGCTAAACTAAAAAGTAGAAAATAAATAAATATAAAAACATTTTTAAAAACCACATTTTTCTGGTGGTAACAAAACTAAAACAATAAAATAAAACAAATAAACAAAACTTTAAAAATACACATTTTCTTAATTAACGGACATAAAAGAAAAAAATTTAGCCTACTCTTACATAACATTACACAACATTCTACATAACTTTAATTTGAATGAAAAATGTGTCTTGATTTTGTAGGCTAGCATCTGATTTGCTCAAGATATTACCTATTTTTTTAAAGAATCCCCTTTTGCCATTTTCTATTTATTTTGCATTTTTAAAAAATTTTCAAAAAATTCATACAAGCAAATTGTTCTTTATTTTACCTTCAAGTTTAACATAGGCTAGTATATGTGTGAAATTTCAGAAAGATTAGTTGATATTTGATAAATGTACCTAGAAGTTTGTCTAGTGGTAGATGGTCCTCTGAGTGCTCTGACAGTCTGACCTCTTGATGCTTGTAAGTTGTAACAAAGTTAACAAACTAGGTAGGGCCTACCTATCATGCAAAAAGTTTGATGATTTCATTGATTTGGGCTTTGGAGATCATCATTTTCACACGATTCAATTTTGAAACAAAATCAAAAATATTTTCTAAATTATAATTGACAATAATTTTGATATATAATTATTTAAACATAGAATATCATTTAGAATCCATGATGATGAATCCACTGTTACTATAGTAACTTACTCTTACAGATGTACCTATACACTTTTAAAAATATTAAGGCCTACTACCCAAATATGCAATATGTACTACCATTTATCAGTTTAATTTATTCAGTTACACTGTTGACAAGTCGGACATTCCAGTGTGGAATTCTAGAGGGATATTAAATTAACCAGTACCAGTGTGGAATTCTGTATAGTTAATATATTCTCATGTTAATATATGAAAACGTATCGAAAAATCAACCCTACCACCGCGTTACACCACCTCACCTTCCACTGCAGTGAAATCATATACATAGGAATGAAAGTAAAACTGTCGTTCATACATCACAAATTGAATGGCATTGGATGGATTTGATAGGTATTTTATTAATCCTGTTTATATATAAGAATGGAAATCACTCTTCTAACCCTTAATGCACTGAATTGTGTTTCAAAAGTTAAAAAAATCTGAACTGCTTACTCCAATCACGCGCAGCCTTTGTGTTTGTACTGGCAGTAACGACGCGCCTAGTCGATCGAACGTCGTTCGAACGAATTCACAAGTGACGCTAACCGACACACGTGCGGCCTAGACTCTAAACATGTAATTACTCTCGGTAGAAGCTTTTATTTAGAAGCTCGGTAGAAGCTCGGTAGAAGCTCGGTAGAAGCTTGGTGCGACGAATTCGTCACACCATGTTTTCGATGTAAAAGAATGTTTTTCAATTAAAAGAAATGCAATACTTGATTTTTGGAAATACGATGCTAAAATTAATGATTTGTATTAGAATTCAATAGACGTTATGATTTCTGAATTATCTTCAAAAATTTGTTTTCGTTCGTTAGATCAGAAAGAGAAAAAGGTTTCGTTCATTTGATTAGAAACAACATAATTATTCATTCTCTTGCACTTAGTATACGAGTGATTAGTTCAACTCTGTTATGAGCGATTGTTCAACTCTGGATGATCAATGTTAGTTCATTGATCATCCCGCTAGATTGAATACCTAGCGGGAATCTTCCCGCTAGCCGCTAGGTATTCAATTCAGTATCACGATAGCTTACATGTGATGTAGTTCTGATCGTCTGAACTCTGAATTGCGTGTTTAGTGTCGCATGATGGAAATCCCTGCCTAATAGAGTTGTAATGTTATCTGCTTTCTAGCTGTGATTGGTTGCTGGGGATGCTTTCAAGCTGTGATTGGTTGATGGGGATGCTTTCCAGCTGTGATTGGTTGTGCCCATAAGCCCTGCCCCCAAATATGGTATATGTACTACAGTACTGGTTAACTAAATACGTACTTAACTTAAACTTGATCATTACAAACAAAAAGCCTGGAAAATTTTCAAAAAATCCATTAAATAAAAGAAAAATAGAGAATATCTATCAACATAGTGGCAAACCAAAGATTTTTTAGAATCAGTTCATTTTAAATTTCCTCATTTACTCAATGTTTAAACCAATTTCTTATGTATGATAATGCTGGTATCCATGATACTTTGCTTGTCTACTTATAGGACTCAAAAATGAACTTGAGGGAGAGTCTAAAAAAACTCTCTGCTTTGCCACTATCACTATGTCTATCAAACAAGAGACATTCAAACAATTTTATAACAAATCTGAGGTACTATACAATTGAAACAGTTTGTCCACTTCTGATCCTCCTTTTCATTTATAGTCAGTCACCTGACGGAGCACTGTATCTAAGGAAAGCATTCCACCTTGGGTGGAAAGCTTTTTTATAAGTGAACCTCCATTTCTAGAATTCCACCCTGTGACGGACACTGGCAGCTGCACTCAGCTTTATAATAATTTAATAAAGATGAACGTGCAGGCAGGCGCACTGCAATAAAGTTGATTCACTTAGACTTACTGGTGACTTAGCAACTTAGCAAGTTAGGCATCTTAGATAGTTAGGCCATTTGCTTTTGTATAGGACTATAGCCTAGGTAATTCAATTATTGTCACAAATCATACCTTGTTTCAGCCTTTCAGGATAGTGAGATCGACTGAAATAACGACACTAGGTACTTCGAACGAAATTTCGCTTGAATGTAAACAAAATTAGATTTGTACCTAAAATTTATTCAAATATTATTCCTATGACTTAACAGCATAACGCCGTAGATCATACTAACTGCTAGGAGTGTGTTGCTCAAACTTTCTAGGTAGATTAGATTGCGATTAAGTCGACTTTAGTAGTAGTCAATCAAAAGTTTCTGTTGTAAAAAAATTCAGGAATTTATTTTTACCAACTAAATTTTGTTCTATTTTTTTGACCGCTAAAACACCCTTGGATAGCTTACAATACATTAAATTGAAGTTTGAGCAAATATTCATCTTTATTCATCCATTCCTTCTCCGATCTCACCCGCGAATCGCGATCTCTTAAGTAAAATAGGCCTTACGTCTCGGAAAAATTTACGGCCGGACTCGCGGCCGGTCTCCCCAAATTCAGTGAGCAAGGAATATCTCCCAACGTAATGAACGTAGCTCGATGAAACTTGGTACATGTATTCATTAGGACCTAATGGTGATGTTTAGCTCGTGACAAATTTTTTAAATTTCACCTTCATTCGTGAGTTATATCAATTATATGACGATACTGGTAGAAATTTGCAGTGAGCATGACATTTCTTATCAACTACTGTACAGATTTGGAGGAAACTTTGAATATAGAAACCTAACCTCCCAACGGTGATGTTTAGCTCTTGACAATTTCTTAGATTTTGCCTTCGTTTGCGAATTTTTTTTTTTCACTTCTACCTCATTCGTTATTTAAGCAGCAATGCGTGCCTATATTCGCAGTGCACGTAGAATTTCTCCTAAAATACTCAACAAGTTTGAACGGAACTTCGTTAGTGAATACCTAACCTCCCAGCGGTGATGTTTAGCGCGTGACCATTTTTTCGATTTTGCCTTCGTTTGCGAGTTATGCGGCTTTACGTATACGGCTCTTGGTCAATGCAAATTTAGAAATCGGCCTGAGAAATGCCGGTCGTTTCTCCGTATATCCGTATAACTCGCAAACGAAAGCGAAATCGTACAAATTAACACGAGCTAAACATCGCCGTTGGGAGGTTAGGTTTCTATATTCAAAGTTTCGTTCAAATATGTACAGTAGTTTAGAATAAATGTCATGCTCACTGCAAATTTCGGCACGTATCGTCATATAACTCACGAATGAATGTGAAATTAAAAAAATTGTCACGAGCTAAACATCACCGTTAAGTCCTAATGAATACGTTTACCAAGTTTCATCGAGCAACGTTTATTACTTTGGGAGTTATTCCATGCTCACTGAATTTGGACACCGGCGGCGAGACCGGCCGCAAGTCCGGCCATAAATTTGTCCGAGACGTAAGAAAATCAAAAGTAAAACTAACTTCTGCGCAACCGGGCTTCAATTCTGAACGGGTCTGATTGAAATTCAGAATGTTAACTATTATCAACGCTATGGTACGATCTGAATTACTGTATTCAAATTTCTTCCAATCTGTGATTAAATGTTGATTCTCTCATTTTGCCGCAACTAAACCATTGCATTAATTAACTGGCGCCTGCGATCCTGCTGCGTTCAGTTGCTGCTCTGTCACACCCATGGTTGAATTAATATAATTAAACCATGTGTCACACCATTCATGGCCACTGTCCTACCCCGTGGAGCCGCTTCGTAGCTCCTCTCGTAATTGCCGTCAAGGGACCTTCTGCTGCCTCGTCGCACCTTGCGTGACTGCACCTCTGACTAGCTCAGTTTCTTCGTCGTTTCATTCGTGGCAGCTCCCTGGATGCTACCCCGTCACATCTCTCCGCTTGCGACTGTCGCTGGACCACACCACGCTACGCACGCGGACTTATCTCGTTACCGCCGCCTGGGAGAGAGCTCTCTGCCTCGTCGCCCACGTCCTGTGGACACTACTTCACTGCTACAGCAAATCCGCGACAGTCCTTTACAGGCCTATTCTTTAACGCCGAAGATACTATACTAAGTACCCATTGGGGGTCACGTGGCGTAAGTTGGGCTTACTTAACAGAAAATTAATCTCACTTCAACCACCCAATCAATTTCATCACCGCTATCTTTTCAGTTTCTGTCTGTTAACTTACTTTTTAGTGGACATGAATGAATCCTTAGAACGTTTCAAACATAAATATATGTCCCTGAACGTTTTTCTAATATTGAGAATATTATTTGATAGCCCACTCCCGTTTTGACTTCCCACGGAAATAGAATCACAAATTTTGTAGTTGGAACTTTGAATACTTAAACGACAGATCTGCCGGAAAATTTTGTGTTTTCAAAGTTGTATCCTCTCATTCTTAAGTGACTTCTCAATACTAAAACAAGAATATGTTTCTGTTGTTGACAGATGATACTATTAGATGCTAACTCACTCATGCTGCTTGTCATATCTGGAAATGCTTGAGTATCGTTGATGACTTTTTGGTAATCGCAGAGAGCAAGGCTATCAAATTAGGCGGGGCGTTTCAAATTAGACTTTTAACAACCAATATTCACCACTCATAGCATTCTTAATACTGTAAGGCTCGTAGAAATAACAATGTTTCTTATTGCGTGATGGGACCTAGGTCCCCATTTTAGAATTTAAAACAATAACGATCAACCGATCAAATTTGTGATGGCTCTCTTGGCAGTGCAAGAAGTGTACTACATGTAAATAGTAATACGTGTACAGTGCCGGAAATGGCTATACGACCACCCAGTTTTCTCCAAATATTTTTTCTTGCACAAAAAATTATGGGATTCTAATTATACGAAGTTAAACTACGTTTAAAAACGGTTCCAACGCTATGCGAAAAAAATAATTTTCTCAAAATCTATGAGATGAAATTATGAAAATTAGAAAAACCTAGGTGGAAATGGTTAAAAGACCAAGATATGTTTTTCCGTTTGTGGATCACATACACTCATTTTAATAGGCAATCTCACCTCCTTTCGCCATAATTACCTCAATGCATCTTCTCCCCACGCTATTTACCATATAATTCAGTGTCTTTTGAGAAATTTTATCCCAAGAACGAAGGATAGCCGTGCTCAGGTCACTCACAGATTGAAACTGGCGCTCATTTTGGTAAACATCCCTCGCCATGATGCCCCATAAGTTTTCAATGGGGTTGAGTTCAGGACTAAGCGCCGGCCACGGCTACAGAGTAATATTCTGCTCTAGGAACCACATGTTTGCCGATTTTGAGGTGTGAATCGAAGCATTGTCTTGTTGGAAAACATATGTTCCCTCATGTTTCTCATCGGCAAAAGGGAGAAGTTGGTAAAACAGCGTGTGCTTGTAAGCCTCGGAATCTTGTCTCCCATGTAAAATGGCTAGAGTTGATTTTCCCTTTCAGCTAAGCGCCCTAAAAAATCATGACCGAACCAACACCAGATTGCCGCTTGAAAAAAAAGTCAGGCTCACGGTCCAGTGGTGCCAATAGTATTGCCATCCATCTGGATCATAAAGATTGAACTTTTTTCATCACTGAAGGTAATCTTGTGCCATCTCTTACCAATAAGCAAATATTTTTCAGCAAATTTTTGTCGGTTGATAATATGTTTTTGTTGGAGCACAGGGGCATTTTTCCCTCGTCATGTATTCGAATTTCTTCGAGTCATGCAATGTCTAACGAATGCGTCGTGCTGTCACATCAACTCAAGTGGCCAATTTTATAGAAGTAGAGGTAGCGCAAGTTTTAGAAGCCTCAGAAAACAGTCTCCTAAGATCCATGTCGGTTAATTTTGGGGTTGGTCCAGTGTGCTTTTTTCACCCGTAGCCGCCCTGATTAGCAAAAAAATGATTGTGCAATGGGTTTTGAGCGTTTTATTCCCATTTCGATGTCCCGTTGGCTTCTACTGCATTTCACAAATGTGAAAACTGCGTGTTCTCGGCCTAAGTGAGTCTTGTCTCATTTGGCATATTTTTTACTTCGAGAAAATATAAGTGTGGACACTGAACTACACCAGAAGTACACCAGAAAGGCCTGTAATGACGAAAATCAATATATTCTTTATATTGCTGTACTTTTTAAAGTAAAATACAGAAAGATACCAAAACGGAGAAAAACCTATCCTGGTCTTATAACCATTTCCACCTAGGTTTTTCTAATTTTCATAATTTATTCTCATATATCTTGAGAAAATTATTTTTTTCGCATAGCGTTGGAACCGTTTTAAACGTAGTTTAACCTCGTATAATTAGAATCCCATAATTTTTTGTGCAAGAAATAATATTTGGAGAAAACTGGGTGGTCGTATAGCCATTTCCGGCACTGTACTAAATTGGGTACATTTTTTTGAATTGAGGAAATGAAGTGCTGATAACTTTTCAAATCGCCGTCAAACTGATTCTGAAATAACGTATTGAGGATTATTAACATAACAAGTAACAACTTAACATAACATAGTGATGATGTGGCCTGTCGCCGGTTCTTTTCCTTTTCATGCCTTGTTCATAGAAGATCTAAAATCGTGTCATTTGACCGGATCTTTTCATGACTGACGATAGTTTGAAGTAGCTACTAGACTTCCACCGGGTTCGATAAGGAGCTAGGCATTTCAAATCTGAACATATATTTTTCCATAGCATTATCTAGTCTGTTCTTGAACGCGTTCATACTTGGAGCGCCAACGATGTCATCGGGGAGGCTGTTCCACATGTCGGTGATGCGAAACGAGAAGAAATTTTGTCGCGTGGAGAAGTTGCAGCGCAGTTTTTTTTAGCTTATAGCCGTGGCCCCTGGTGTTGGTTCTTGTTTCAAATTCTAGTAACCCTTCAGGGACCTTGTATAGACCATGAGTATACTTGTATACTGCAAGTATTGCGTTATATATATAGCGTTTATAAAGACGTAGGCCTATATAGCGTTTTAGCGTTTATAAAGACGTAGGCCTGTCGCCGATTCTTGATATTGCAGAACATCCACAGCTTGTTGCGAGCTTGAACTCGCATCTCACTGCTTCAAAATTTCATTGCTTAACCGCCCGGCCTCCAAGCCGATTCAGCTGAACTTTAGCCACTGGGCCAACCAGTTGTTGGGCCCTGATTTATGCTTAAATCCTGATTTGGATTTAGGCATGATTTACTGGACAAATTTCCCGATTTGTGCCAGTGTCGCACCCTGTTTAATATCGATTAGTTTTGCTGCAATAATGGTCTCAGTCGGGTTATATACTGATAATAATGCAACTCGTGCAGCTATATAGGCTGCATTGTTGTCGATGTCTTCTTCGGGCTGGTCAACCGGTGACTTAAGCTTAGCAAAGAGAAACATGGGCAAAACCCTCCGTGTACAAGCACCTTATGGGCATTTCAATAGTTATATCTGAGCCTATTTTAGCAAGGGTCGCGTTTTGCATTTGAGTCCACTGGTCGGATCACGGAAGAGTTCGGAGATGTGTCGATTCGGTCAAGCTACTGGATAACTGGCACTGTTTTTTTTGGGGGGGGGGGTTTAAAGTATTTTTGCGAAATTTGCCTAACCACTGGGTGCCCAGGGATGGAACTTCATGGAATACTTCAGAGTACCAAAATTGGCTCATAGAGGTGCGGGTTCGATCTCAGCTCTGTGCGCCAGTTTCTGGTCAGAATGGGCGAGGAGGCCGGGCGGTTAAGCACAGCTGAATTGAAGCAGTGAGTTGCGAGTTCGAGACCGTAAAATGCTGTGAATGTTCTGCGATGTTAAGAATCGCCGACGGGCCTACGGCTTACTAAACACTGAACCCGCTATTTATTTATTTATTTATTTATCGAGGTGGAAACTGTAGTTGTATACAATAGGAGCACGGCGCGTAGAAAATCATATGAAATTTAATTATAATTGTCAATAATAATTGCATAGCGACATTATAAATTTTAACAGATGCAGCTATTTACTTCTATATACTGAGACACTTGATTTATGAATTATTAAAGGAGGAAAATTGCTTATAACATAGTGATAACATAGTGATGTCGGCGCTGAAGTGTAGGCCTGATGTGGCCTACACTTATATATATTTATATATATACTTTTAAAGCTTTTTCAACTAACTTATTATAGAAATCTAAAATTATTCATGCCTGCAGAGAAGAATTTAATTTTTAGTCTAATGAACGTTATAGGAAGGCCTTGATTGCGCATGCTCGCTCTGAAATGTCAACTCAATCTACGAAAAGTTCCACATTTTGTCGTCTGCTATTAGTCGCTTGGGTGTGGTGTGAGATGCGTAGTTGTAGTGTTTAGTATTCTTCAAAATCTGCCAAAAACGACTGAAAAATGGTGTGGGGCTTCGTTACTTGTGGACCCAATGAAGCTCTTGTCGTATCAGGTTAGTTAATTGTTTGAATTTACATCTAACTTTCATTTACTTGACGATTCTTAGGTGTTAACAAAGTTTTCCTCCTTCGCTATGTTAGTATGTAGCGGCATTTTTACTCATTTAGCCTGAGGGTAGAGAGTCACTAGAGACAAAATGAGCCTCTCAGTTACTAAAAATTTCATATTGGTACTTGAGCCGTATTCAAATTTTCATTTTGTATAATAATCTGGCTAGTAAAATATAAAACTCGTTATCTAAATAGGTACAATGGTTGTTAACTTGTCTATCATTGCCAAATGTCTGGGTATGTTAAAATATCCTGTTTTTCAGAAATTGTTTTCTTTGCGCTGGCTCCGGTGCCGGGAATATTTTTTTTTTTTTACACTGGCCATGACAGCTACAAAGTTGAAGCGCCTTATCGAAGTGATGGATTTTGTTGAACTACAATATGTGTACAAAAATAAAAGTTTAAAACTACATTGCCTTTAATTTTAATGTCAACAACACATCATTTATTTGGCAGATAGGCCTAGTATGGCATTTATTTATACCACTTTTAGTTAGGTACACAATGAAAATTATATTAGCCTATGATTTTTTGGTTTTGAAATAAATGCAAAAAATATTCACACTCCAGAGTCCAGATACCTAGACTGATAGTTAGCCTATTGGGGTACAGGGGTAGTATTGGGTTTGTGAACTTGAAGGTTGAAGGCTTGAAGCTATTAGTATTTAGTACCTAGCGTCCTAGCCTATATTGATTTTGTGCCTCTGAAAAGAAATCCAAGCTTTGCTATGACAATGAGAATGAGTATGAATTAATATTTCAACCTGTGTCTGTGAATAAATTTTTTGCCTAGGGTAAACGTGGTATATTCCGTCACATTAAGGACGCATTGAGAAATGGAAAACTTTAAAAAAATAACCGTATGCGTTACTCGAGTTCTGTTTGCTTTATTTGACTCCCAAATTGCAAAACACTGTACTACGCGCCAGCAACAACAAAACGTCACAATATGTTGCCATATTCATTTAAAAGCCTTTAGAATGGAAACCTACCAAATCCCTATATTCCGTCACTGTGTGTGGCAATATTCAGCACGTGGTGAGGCGTATTACGTCCGCGCTTCAAATTCTACTGATACGTAATGCCGACATCCACGTGTTCGAATTCCGTTTGCTGTGTGAGCTGTATTGGGATACAACACGGCTTTGAATTAGAACACTAATGAATACGTATTGAACACTACTTAATTATGCTTTTAATTAACAACTATTTAGCTTTTAATTAAGCAAATTTTAATTTTTGTACACAGCTTGGAACAATCTGTGTGTGTCCAATTCAAGTTGTGACGGAATTAGTTGTCATGTGTATAAATCCATTTCTCAACTTAATCATTTATTAATTTATTTACCACTTGAAATCAGCAAATACAAGTATACTTAAAGGATTCCTAATATATTCACAGACGTATTTAAAAGTCTCAAACCATAATATTCTTCCTATAAAAACAGTTATTCACTATTTGGTAGAGCCATGTCAACTGTCAAATTTGACACATTTTTCGATGATCTCACTGGGTAGCGTGCATCGTCTCTCTTTGGATCTCAATATTTTCCCACTAGATGGCCAAGATCTAGTGTTTTGGCATTAGTTTGACGCGCAAATGTATGACGTCACCATTTCAACCATCAACGAACGCATGGAACTAAAACAAAGCTTAATATAAAGGAAAAACTAAAGAGGTGACGGAATTACCCACGATTACGGAATATACCACGTTTACCCTATTATTTTTCAGTCTTTGAGCATTGAATATATTTTCCATTGGTTTTGTTAAAAATCTTGAATATTACTATAAAACTAAGTAAATATTTATCAATATTTGTTTGACTCATCATTTTATAGTAAAAGATTTGGAAAATAATTTTTAAATTAAAGTTTCACAAATGAGTTGGGACTGTTAGAAAGTTAATTTTTTTATTTGCATTTTGCACCCAGCCAAAAATGAATAAAATTGAATTTAGATATGTATTCCAATAATAAAATTTAACTGTATTTTCATTTCTACAATTTGGTTTTCACCATGTTTAATTCCCAAGTGTCAATGCACTCAACAGCAAGGAAATAATCATGTTTCTTTAGCATGTATATGGTTGACTACTAAATTTAGTTTTTGAGTCCTATTTATTATTAAAATTTTATGGCTCTAAATTGGTATATTTTCAATCTTTTTAGAAACTCAGCTTATTTGTGCACTTTTGTCAACAATTTGATTAAAGATAATTCATTTTAGCAAGAATCTTGCCACTCCTAAAATGGTGGCAAAGCTCAAGTATATTATGGGTTTGAAAGTAGATATGGTATGTTAGATTTCTGTCTCAAGTGGCTTTAGAGTAGCTTCACTGTTGTAATATCTACACAGCAATAGTATATATGTTTTATTACAAAAGATTCATAGCATTGTATAAGTAACTATATTGGTTGTCATTTATTGGTTTACATGGCTGCTTGGCTGATCCCAGCATGCCATGCTGAATGTGGAGGGTTGGTGGTTTTGATAAATAAAATACCTTCTTGAATCCTTCAAATGTTGCAAATTTTCTATCTCATTAGCATCTATTTTCTATTGTTCTCAGTTGAACAATATGGCCTGTTTCATATGAGAAAATTTCATGAAAACATTCATTTTCCCTTGTGTGGGGAGGTAACTAACTTGCTTTCTTCAGAAATTTGTTGGACATAAGTTGAGTATTAAAGCATTGATGCTATCTTTTGAAGTATGCATCTACAGCAGTGGTTCCCCAAGGTTCTAAATTAACTACTACTGTAAGTCTTCTTTAGTCATGAAATATTGACCACCAGGTACCTGCCCATTGCCCCTAACCAATGCTGAATATTAGTCACTAATATGTTGGATTCATTTTTATTATCCTTTATGTGATAAAAATTAGAATATAAATGAATTCACTTTTTCAATGTGAAAATTGTCTGCTAGCTGCAAATGCCACTATGTGGCAACTGTTGACTATCCCTGCCCTACTATCATGTTTATAAAGCAGTTGATATTTTTGTTATGATTTTGTTAAGAAAATTTATGGATTTTAAGTAATTTTCTAAAATTGAAATGAAATTGTAATTAAGCTTGCACATTTCTGCTCAATGTGCCTAGCTGTCATCAATCATTATAATAAAGGTGAATTTTTAACATCATACTTATAGCATATTAATAGCAACTAAGACACATAATGCTGTCCATCAATTCACCCATGGACTTTTGTGTTGGACTTAAGATTGTGTCAATTTTGTGGGATTGGTGAGACAAAAGTTTTATCATTTGAATTAGTTTGATGAGTTAGTTGGTTTTTATGCCTAATTTGCAGGAGCTTGCACTCCTCGGAATATGCCTCACACTGTAGTAGGTGGACGAGCCTTTGTGCTCCCATGCTTCCAACAAGCACAGAGGTACTGGAAAGTTTCACTATTTTATCTGTTGGTGCTTGCTACAATGTGCATTTTATTTCTACTGGGTTCTGGCGCCTGTAATGTTGATCTGCAGCATCTCAATCACTTAGCTTTAAAAAAATAGAGATACTCGGATTTCAGCTTTGAATTCAATTGCACCTGCTCCTTGTCTTATCTGCGTGTCTTGTCTTCTGGGGCTAGAGTTTGGCTGTGATGGTGTCACTAAACTTTGTTTGTTATGTGATGCTTGCAGACTGATGTGGTGTCACTAACTCGTGTGTTAGTATTTATGCAAATGGGGGAAATATATTCATATTATTTTGCTGCGAGTATGCGTTATTGTCTTGGTATTGTCCTGATAAATATGTAGAGAAATTTTTTTTGGCTTCAATAATAAAAGCAATAATTTAAATATAATAATATGATTTATAGGATAGAAAATAATTCTTGTTAAAATTTCCTTTAAATACATTTGCGCACAAAAACATTTATTTTTGACTATCACCTGTAGGGTACTGTTATATAAACTTGTGATTAATGAATATGACATGGTACAAGTGGGTTCTTCAAACCAAGGTACTTTTGGGTATTTTATTTGTGATTGGGTGGCTGAGGTGTTGAATGTTTTTTATTCACAACAGTTCTCTGGCCCAAACACAATCTTAATGCTGACTTATCTTTGCTTTCTAAATTTTTTCATCAGAAGTTCATATTGGAACTCTAAATATTTTTCAACTATAGTATCTAATCTAACAATGCTATTCTATTTTATGTGATGGCCTATTTACACATCTTGAGCATTGTTTGCCATCATGATTTACAAATTTTTGTGGAAATAGTTTGTCAGGGCTAACACTTGCCTGTGCTGAACAAAATTGTCGAATGATGTAAACTATTGCATAACTGGTAGTTAATTCAAGGATTTAGTGTTCACTGAATTTCCACCATGGATGGCGTATCTAGAGAAAATGCAAAGTGCCTGAATAATGCTCATTTTGAGTGAATGGGCTTGAACAGTTATGTGGCTGAAACTTTTCAAACATACATGCTTAATTTTGAGTTGCAGGCACTTGTTACCACTTACACCTGCAGTAAACTTGTGTTCAACTAATTGCTTAACTGTGACCACGTCTACTTCTTTGGCCATGTCTTTCATGCTATTTGCCAGGTATGTGTGGGTCTTCATGAGCATGATGCTGAAAACCATGTTCATATCTTTCATCATTTTTAGTTGCGTGGATCACCAGAAAATCATGCAAATTAATTTACTCCCAAGAACATTTCAAATGCATTTTTAGATGAGAATTTATTTTCTCAGCCAATGTAGTCAAGAAGACAGGAAGGCAATCCAAGTGAGAAGATCTGCTAAAGTCTTCATTTGTTTGCTACATTGTTATAGGATTGTTCATCACAATAGCTGCATCACTGGTTTTGTTCACAGGATGTTGTCACAAAAAGCCCCTCCTCGTGCCTGGTGGTCGTGCCTTTGTGTGGCCAACCATCCAGCGAGTTCAGAGGTAGCTGCCTGTGTCCTGACCAAGCTCACCTCTCTGGTCCCTTCCTTCCTCCTCCCTTAGTCTCGCATCATTCATTCTTCCTAAGTTGTGACACTCATAAATAAAACCCAAGCAATCATTTCATAGACATTCCAACTATCATCTTGTACTCTTTACTAATTTTCATTCTCATGATCACCTGAAAATTAAGTCAAATTCTGCCAAAGTTGGAATCCATTGAATTCTTGTTTTATGACCAGTTTCCCCACTCCTTGATGAAATTTGAAATTCCTAAATCAGTTGAATGTTGAAAAGTTCTAAAATTTATGTTGGCTTTAATTTGTTTTTTTGATTATTTTAGTAGGTAGTCCACATGATTATCTTCATAATGAATTATTGCATGTTACGTAATACTCTGAAAACCATTCCTATTAGATTTGTTTCATGTTATTACCATTGTCAAAGTATCCTGCATTATTTCATTAATTTGAGTAAAGATATATCAAGGTGTTGATAACTGCTGAATTTTTCCCCCTTCAACATAATTAAGCTTGAAAATACAAATAGGCAAACTGAAGGGAACAATTTATTTTCACTTGGCAAATGGCATGTGGCCAGTGTTGCATGACGTCATTTATAGTATAAATTTACTAGATACACCACGCATTGCTTGGTTTTTGCCAACTTGCATGATTATTAAATGAAACTGCATCCAATTATAACATGTCACCTGCACTGATTTCTTAGAACGCGTTAATTTTTTGATTAGTCGTGAAAATTGACTAAAATTAATCCCATGTTTTCAATATTTTGAACCTACAGTTGTTATTAATTATGTTTGATCTATTATAGTTTTAATTAACAATGATACTGGTGCTTGATCCTTTAGGAATCTCTGTAATTCATTCCATCCTACATCTCATTCATATTGTAATAGTAATTGTATCCCTCTGCTTCATTCTATCCTTCACCTCATTCCTATTGTAATAGTAATTGTATCCCTCTGCTTCATTCTATCCTTTACCTCAATTCTATTGTAATAGTAATTGTATCCCTCTGCTTCATTCTATCCTTTACCTCATTCCTAGTGTAATAGTAATTGTATCCCTCTGCTTCATTCCATCCTACATCTCATTCCTATTGTAATAGTAATTGTATCCCTCTGCTTCATTCCATCCTTCACCTCATTCTTATTGTAATAGTAATTGTATCTCTCTGCTTCATTCTATCCTTACATCATTCCTATTGTAATAGTAATTGTATCCCTCTGCTTCATTCCATTCTCCACCTCGTTCCTACTGTAATAGTAATTGTATCCCTCTGCTTCATTCCATCCTTCACCTCATTCCTATTGTAATAGTAATTGTATCTCTCTGCTTCATTCTATCCTTACATCATTCCTATTGTAATAGTAATTGTATCCTTCTGCTTCATTCCATCCTTACATCATTCCTATTGTAATAGTAATTGTATCCTTCTGCTTCATTCCATCCTTCACTTCATTCCTATTATAATATCTGTATCATGTTGTTGAATGTCGAGTGATGCTTTCCTAGATGCTTTAGCTTCATTATTTACTCCATATTTTTTTATTTCAAATTTGTTCAAATGTAATTTAAATCAAATATTTTCTGAAGAACAACTATCATTTTCAACTTCTTTAAAAATTGTAATATTTAGTATGAAAATGTATAATTAATATTGAAACAGAGAAATTGCATGACTTTTATTTCTGAAAAATCAATTAGAAACAAAGAAATTAGACTGCTACAAACATAAGTCAATATGCATTAAATGTTCAGGTTATTTAAATACTTGTTGACTATTTAGCCCTGAATTATGCCTATTTAAACAATAAAATTTATTATTAATTTGAATAATGATTAGTGATGTATGATGAGTTGGTCTGGTGTATGAGAATTGCATAAATTTCTAGCTGTTGCATGTAAGTAACGTTTCTTCAGGATCTCTCTCAACGTCATGACCCTGAATGTGGAGTCCCCACGAGTCTACACTGCGCAAGGTGTGCCCCTCTCTGTCACAGGCATTGCTCAGGTGTGTTCAGAACTTCCTATAATTTAGAATTTTTACCTTAACTACTTGTAATAATGATAGAAAATAAATTGCTTGCTTCTTTTTGCTGCCATTACAGACAATGATTGAAATCAGAATGATTGAAATTGGTTTGCACGATTTTACAAAGAATTTGAAATCAAATTGAAACCAATGGAAAAAAAAATCAAAAAATTTTTCAGGGAAATCCAGTTATTTCATATTTAATTTGTTGTGACCACACTATTTTATAGATTATTTGTTAATACTCATTAGGAAGTCAAAATTAAGGATTGTTCCCTGCACCTTCAAATTAAGACTACCAAATCCACTTTTAAGTAAATTTATCTATACATAATCCTAATTAAAAAACTATCAATAAAATACAAGTATTTAGAGCAACATAGAATTCTCATCATTGATTCATGAGGAATGTGTTGATAACAAAAAGGGGTTTGCAGGTGAAGGTGCAGGGGCAGCATGAGGAGATGCTGCTTGCAGCTTGTGAACAGTTCCTTGGCAAGACTGAGCAAGAGATCCACACCATCGCCCTGGAAACTCTTGAGGGACATCAGCGTGCCATCATGGGCTCCATGAGTGTTGAGGTCAGTCTCGAGAATATTTCATGTGAAATAAAAAACTCAGTACTCACTGCAGTGAGTGACAGAGAGCGCATTTTCTCGTCGACAAAAACTTGAGGTCACGGACAGACGGACTGACGGATAGACAGACAGACAGACAGACTGACTGACAGACAGACGAACATGGCGAGCACAATAGTGCATTTTTTTCATAAATGAGAAAATGCGCTAAAAAGCTGAAAAAGTTATTGTGAATTCTTATAGGGATTTCAGAAGGCTATGTTCAGTTTTATGGAAACTTGAGTGTTCAGTTTGAGTGTTGTGGATCAATAATACAGTATTAAGCCTATTCAGGAGAGAGTAAGTCATGTGTTGCTTTAGTTTTTAATTAATGAGATGAATTACTTACAGGAGATCTACAAGGACCGTAAGAAGTTCAACCACAATGTTTTTGAGGTTGCCTCCACTGATCTGGTCACAATGGGCATCACTGTGCTCTCTTACACACTCAAGGATATTCATGATGATGAGGTGTGTTATAGGACCCCATTATTACTTGAAGTTCTCTGTGTCAGCTATGGCTCCTTGATATGGTCATTTATCATTTTTTTTTCACTTTAAATTGCTTTGTGTGATTTGCCTCTCATTTTTATGTAGGTTTTAACTACTGGTTTTGCGCAAAATTTACTTGTGCCCATACACCATGTTTTCCTAGTGTACTTATACTCTAGCCATTTATTCATATCATTTCCTCCTATCAAAATAACTGTCAGGTATTGCTTGACAGTCGCCTTCAGTGACTAATTATCTATCATACGTCACCCTCAGTGACGCTTTAAAAGATCGTACGTCTTGTCATACGTAGCTTGCGATTCTATGCGGGTGGACCGCGATAGCTCTTCAAGACTCACGTCCACTTTTTCTGGGTGGCTTGGTTATTGTTTATCTTTGATTAGGACCTGAAGGTTCGGGATCTTTTATTGTTGGCTATAGCAGGAGTGAAAGTCTAGTTAATACAGAACAGTTTACTCACTAATGACTTTACAATAGGCATTATGAGGATACAATCTCAGAGAGGGAAGGAATCGGCCTGCTCGATAGAGAAGCTTAATGAGGGCCGGAGCGTAGGACTAAGTTGTGGACGCTCGGAGGTCTCTCCTACAACTGACTTGTGAGTCTTAAAGAGCTATCGCGGTCCACCCGCGTAGAATCGCAAGCTACTTATGACAAGACGTACAATCCTTTAAAGCATCACTGAGGGTGGCGTATGATAGATAATTAGTCACTGAAGGCGACTGTCAAGCAATACCTGACATGCTTGACATACCTTATGTCATTTCAACACTCCTTTGTGTTGCTTCAATATATTATTCTTAAATGTACCTTTTATAAATTTATTGCTTTATAATTTTCAGGCTTTTCTTGCTATTTAATACAAGTAATTAGGCCCCTAATTTAAATCATGTGCATCATTATCGCAATTATGGAACAAGTATAACTATGAGATGCATTTTTATTTACAAGCATATTTATTTTATGATTGTATATTTCATTACTTATGTTCCACTCGCACACGTTTTATTAGTGACAAACCCACTTTTGTTTCCACTATAATCCACTATGATTTAAAAATTTTCCATCTATGATAGAATGGAAATTGTAGAATTCAAATTGTTTTCGTTTGGTTAAATGATTGCAAACTTTTGAGGTAATTAAGAATCCCTACATTTGGTACTGAATGGAACACTGAATTCACCGCAAGTTTATAGAATACAATATGAAGTCTCAGTGTTGAAGTTTAGTGCCTGATAAACTATATATTTACTGAAACTATTTCCAAATAAAATTTTCCAGCTGGCCAAAAATTTGCCATTGGCATTTGATGATATTGATAATCATTTGTACAATAACGTACCTACTTTAAATTTCCATGTTTTAATCAGACATTGAATTGAAACTTGGCATAACTGAGGTATTAGTGCTAACATATTCTACCAGGTAAATAAAAATTGTTGTGTGGAGATATTGTGGAAAATTAAGAGAAAATGTACTTCATACGATGAGGTTCCTAGAGTTGGAGCCATAATTTTTCTTTGACCCACCATTTCTTCTTCCGTGTGATCCAGGACTGTGAAATTTTGATACTTAATATATAATTTGCATGTACATCTTTGCTTTATATTTATTCATACTTCAAATACTGAATCTATTTGGAACTCTCCCACTGCATGATTCAAATTAAATGATCCTCATGGCACCATTGCTTGTGTGTTTTGCATGGAAATTTCTTCTCATGCCTTAATTTTTATCCTATGTTTACCCACTAACACTCAACACCTCATTTGCTTGGATTATTAATATGCTTTCATTTAGTGGTAGGATCATTTCATTTTTTTATCACTATTTCATCGAATCGCTTAGTTTTTCTATTAGTTTTGATAGTAGATTATGTGGAAAAAATACCAAATGTTGAACATGTTTATGCAATATTTGCTTGTGTTGGAAACATCATTCCTGGTAGTTTTACTGTTTTTGATTTGATAGCTACATTCCTTAATTTATTTTGTTAATCAGAAAGTTTGTATTATATTTGTTGAGCTTGAAAATGAGATTAAGTGAAAATGAGATTAAGTCAGCATTATTAATGTTGGAGAAGTTCAACAAGTTATGGCTGTTATGCTGTGTTCTTGTAATGCATTATAAAGCCAGGAAAATCATTTAATCTATTTAAATATATTAGGCATGTTTTGTATTCGGTAGTAAATGGCAAATTTCAGTACAAAGGTTCAAACTAAACGTTGTTAATTTAATTATTCATGGTTAAAAACGATTTTTTTCAATTGTGCAATAATTGAGCCTGGCATATAAGGAGACTTTTGCACTATTGTTGTGGGTTTTTAACTTATTGAGGGTTAAGGGGAGTTTTATATTGTACAACATAACTATTTCTTTCTTGGAATAACAGTAAAACTACCTATATGAAATAATGGTACGTATATAGTATAGTTTAATAAAGAGTAATTTGATCAGGTGTCGTAAATTTTGCCAAACAACTTGTACACCATTCTATTTGATTTTTAGAGAATATTTTTTAATACAATATGTTATTAACTATAACTAGCTCTGAATAATCATTTGTAAGTGGTTTGTTTAGACCTTACTTTACACATCACTTCTGTACTCTTTAACTGTTTTTGTATCCCATTTACTGATTTCTATATATGTCACAAAATTCTTCAATTATTTATACAAGTTTTTTTTAGCTTTTCATCATTATTAAAAATTATTGCCATTTACAAGCCTTCAGCCTCATAGAATTCCTTGTTATTTTATATTTGATCAGTGGTGAGTGCCGTAGCATTTTGTTTTCACTTTTCTCCTATTCCTACCATGCTCCTGCAGAGGTGCTATGCTAAGGTTAGTACTCAATGAGCTGCAAGTGCGAGCCCCACTCCCGCTTCATTAATAAATGCTTAAACCTTTACTGGGCAGGAATGCCATGGACATTTTTTGGTAAACAGAAAATTAAAATTGTAATCTTTGTTATGCACTGTGTTGTGCAATAATTAGTTGATAAAATTTTATGATCACTTATATTCAGTTGTGATATTAGTTCAACTTGGTTTTTAACAATTCAAAATATTCAAAGAAGCAAACTTTGATCAAGATAAGGATCTAGGTACAACTTGTCTGATGAAGTGTCCAGCTGAGCAATGTTATCCTTTAATTGGCTCGAATATAAAAGATTTTGTTCTTGATTTAACAAAAAAACTACCATTTAGTCTGCATATAGCGTGAATATTAAATGCTTGCCCAAGTTTAGAACCATTCCATACACCGCTACCCTCAGCCAGCATGTGGTGTGAATATCAAATGCTTGCCCAAGTTATGAACTATTCCACACACTGCTACCACTTGAATACCTAATGAATAAAAGTTGCAATGCTTACTGAAATACCTACTTGTTCATGCTTCATGCCTTAGGCATCAAATGCCAGATAGTGATTTTAGTAAGCTTCTTTCAGACTCGTGTTACGTGCACGTTAGCTTAATAAGCTTATTTATTAGTGCTTCCTAAATAACTGTCTTGTAATTTACCTAGTTCAGCCTACAATTAGTGTCAACTGGATTAATTATTATTAAAAATAAATGAAATAATTACAAGGATGATTAGTTTTTATTTTTACTTGCTAAACATCATGATCCGTTTTTATTATCTTGATTTACTTACTGCTTTAACAGTCATTATAATTTCATTTGTCTTGAGCACACTTCTGCATGGCATGTGGATGAGCAGCCAACTTTCTTTATAATTTAGCATCCATTTTTGAATTGAATGGGAACTGATGTTTGTTTTTATAAAGCATAGCAAGTACCAAAATGATTTTTTTTTTCACAAAATTTTCTATATTACATCTTCAGTAATGTGTTATATTGGTAGAAAATTTACCTTCATTGACTTTTAAAGTAGAAACTATATCCTGCATATTGTTGTTTAAAATTTCAATGTATCCTGGGAAGCTATGCTTTTCTTTATGCCATGTTAAGGGGGTGCTACATATTCAACGCCTGGGTAATTTTAATAAATTTACAGAAGAAATATGGTACGTTTCATGCATAGAAACATTAACCAGAGTGTTTCAAATGTCAGTAAATTTTATGCCAGTTATTGAATATTTAATTTAATATTTGAAGACACTATGTTATGCATACATAGATAGACATCATTCTTTCTATCTCTGTAAAATGGTACTTTGTCTATTCCTGTTTGCATTGTGCTGGCCAGAATCAATTTGCTTCAACATTATGCGAGAAATATTTAGAGTCTTGATGATCTAACCGCAAGAATGATACTCTGAGTTGTACTGAATTTTTCTGTTAATTTAAGTTTTAATGTATTCAGGTAATTCTATGCATTCATTGTAGGCACTTGAGTCATCCACAGTTTTGGTACATAATATGTGCATGCATGCAGGGATAAAATACCGTACATACCTACTGTACTTGATTTATATGCTATTAGTTCTGTATACGCTAACAGTTTGTTCACTATCTCTATGTGTTGTGCACATAAAATGTTTGTACGTTTTGTGTATGATCTGTTTGTAGTATAGTTATAATTTGATGGTGCATCTATTTTCTATACTGGTTGTATATAAGAACTGTTGCACACAGGGCTACCTCGATGCGCTAGGTATGGCCCGAACTGCAGAGGTGAAGCGCGATGCTCGCATTGGTGAAGCCGAGGCCAAGAAGGAGTCAAGTATGAAGGAGGCTCTTGCTGAAGAAGAAAGGATGGCCGCCAAGTACATCAATGACACACAAATGGCCAAGGCTAAGCGAGACTTTGAGCTCAAGAAAGCCACCTATGACACTGAGGTGCAGACCAAGCGAGCAGAAGCCGAACTTGCTTCTGAGCTGCAAGAGGCTAAAACTCGCCAAAAGATCAAGGAAGAACAAATGCAAATCAAGGTGACCAGTTTTTCTTGAATTGTTGGGTAAAGGGAAAATATTTGTACTATTCTAGTTTGAACATTTTGTAAGTCAAGTTGTACCCATTTGTCTCCAATTAAATATATCTCTAGCAAGCATTAAAATATCCTATTTACTCTATTAATGGCTTTAAAATTATTACTATTTTTCCTTCCTTCGGGATTTTTGTGCTAAAAACCATGCTTTTTTGACTGCCATCTCACAACTTTTGTGTGGAGTATTCTAATTTATAATTGGTTAATTAGATTTTAAAAATGTAACCCCTTCATTTATCGTTGTGCTAAGATGCATTTGATTCATTACATGATTTAATTGAAAATTTTCAGGTGGTTGAACGTGCCCAAGAAGTTCAGTTGCAGAACCAAGAGATCTTGCGTCGCGAGAAAGAACTTCAGGGTACCGTCAAGCAGCCTGCTGAGGCTGAGAAGTTCAGGTAGCAAACTTGACTAACTTGTATGTTTCTTTAATAAATTTACAGGCTCAATATTTCTTCCAGTGTTGTGGAATACGTGCATTGTTGGCTCATGATGATCTTGGTAAAGGAACTAAGTCTTGCTATTTTTTATTAATTGTAACTCTTATTATTATATATTTTTACAATTTATTTATTGTTGTATTATGTTCTCTTATGTAAAGTGTACGGCTTTGTACAATGAATCAGTTCAGCTGAGTATGCAGTAATATTGGATTCATTTGATCAATTAATGGATTGTTCTGCCAGTATGCAAGACTAGTTACCTCCTATGACCTTGTATGGGTCCTAGTTCTCTGACATTCTGTTGATACCAAATCATTTGCAGATCCGATGAGTTATTAGTTTGTATAAACTTTAGTTTTTTTCATCCATTTACATGCAGTTCCTTTAAGTTTAAACCGCAGAAAATATCAAATAACAACTCATGCTCGCTATTTATTCACCTAAATGCTTCGCATCTGATGATGTTCTCTAAGCCGATATCGTTAGCTTAATTGAAACTTTATTGGTATTAACGGGAGGATAAGTTCTCTCCTAGTGTAGAAACAAAAATTCTGGTATGAAAGCAATTTCTGAACTGTTTTGTATTCCATCTTTCAAATAAAATACCTCTCAAAGGTTGGAGAAAATTGCCGAGGCAACGCGCATTCGACTGGTATTGGAGGCTGAAGCTGAAGCCGAAGCCATCAGGGTGAAGGGGGAGGCTGAAGCCGCCGCCATCGAAGCCAAAGCTAAAGCCGAAGCCAGCATCATGGCTCAGAAAGCTGAAGCTTGGAAGGAGTTCAAGGAGGCTGCTATGATGGATCTCTACCTCCAAACATTGCCTAAGGTTTCTTTGAATTATTTTGTAATTACTTTGAAGTATATCATAGTATCGTATAAATATCACTATGTATAATGGTACAGTTTATTATATTATATAGTATTGTACAATGCTTCATCTAACTTTTTTATGGTTGCTGTCAGATTGCAGCTGAGGTGGCAGCTCCTCTGAGCCAGGCTAAGAAGATCACGATGATCAGCAGCAGCAAGAGCGAAGTGGGCGCCGCGAAGCTCACTGGAGAAGTGATGGACATCGTTAGCCGCGTGCCTGAGATGGTCCATAAGATGACCGGCATTGACGTGGCGAAGGTGGGGTGACCTATGATGTACCCAGTACATTCCCGGCACCCGCAACACGCCTCTAGCTATCTCTGTGTTGCGTGGTGGCAAATCCTCGATAGGCGAGAGTCTGAGGGTCTTGGTTCTTGGGCTCTTAGACCTTACCGCTCTCGATGCTCTTCTATGGGAAAGGTTCAAGATGATATCAATCATCGTGAAGGGTCATTTGTAGGAGATGATGTTGCAAACAGTAGGAATTTGGCGTTTGGAGGTAGGTGGGCTCAAACAACGGGCTTGAAGGCTGTACAACGTCCGCTTAGCCTAACTCTTGATCCGTTTTATCGGTCAAAGAAGTCATCTAAGCCTGACTGGAGTCGTCTTCCGCCTGACCTTTCGGGAGCAACAGGGAAGTCTTCCACAGATGATGACGATATTGACGAGTTTGAGAAAGCTAAAAACACGACTGCCGGTGGATTTTGGTTGCACTCGTCAAAGGCTGCTGACAGTCAGATGCCGCCTGTGGCTCCTCGCAATAAACCCGTTCCGGCAAAACGAGCTGTGAGTCTCGAGAAGTCTGGCATTGTTATACTAAAGAAAGGTAGTAGCTCTCTATTACCTTCTAGCCCACGCAAGACTCGCACAGAAGCTACCAAAACATCATCGGCTGTAATGCGGGCTGATGAAAACTTGAACGTTTCCATGGAACAAAATCAAGAATTGAGGCGAAGTTTTTTGTTAGGCCAGACTTCAGAGAATGTACTCGAAGGCCAGGGAGAATCCAAGCATTTGAATGTCAAGAAAAAGTTTTCTTACCGCAAAATAATCGAGGATAGAGAGGGAGAAGAACACGCTAGCCTAGAATATGAGCCCAGAACGTCTCCAAGACCTAAGCGACGCACTGAAGACGAAGAAGGCATTGAGGATGCCCGAACTCGAGTAGTTCGCCTCAGTGATATTCTTCTTGAAAAGAATAAGGAGAAGATTGTGGATAGTTGGGTAGCTCACACTGTGCAGTTTGCTAAAAGTGGAAGCGCTATTTGTAGCGAGTCGGAGCACGAGGTTCTGGCAGGACCAGACAAAAGTGCAACTAAGCCTCTTTCTTTAGTTGGCGAGGAAATGGAAACTGTTCTTAGGGAAGTTGAGTCCAAAGTCAAAGAAGAGATGGAGAGAAATCTGACAAAGCTTTGCGAAGAGTCTGGGATAGATATTGATAAATTTATTGACGAAAATAAGAAAAGTTGCGATAAAAGCAGCGAGTCAAGCAGTGCAGAAACTGTCTTACAGAAGCGGAATGCTAAAGAAGTGGGTGGCTCGTCAGAAAGAAAAGAGAGTAATTTGGTTGTTGCAGAACGCAGTGCAAAAACGTCCTCTGCCTCGAAGTCTGAATTGAGTCATGGGAGTACAAGTGAACGTGGAGAATCCGGAGATTCCAGATTAGTTGGTAAGAATGCCAGAGAACCCAAATCGTTGATTGCAAAGTATACAGCTGAACCAGCTGCTGTTGCAATGAAGACTTCCGTCCCAAAAGGAACGATTGCAGAGTCTCGTTCGAAGCCACTTGGATCAACTGCCACTCCTGTGCCACGGCCTTCGCACTCGTGCGTCGAACAAAGAAGCAGCGCTCCATTGAAAATCCCGATGAAAGGGAAGGGAGTCGACGGTGGTAGTGTTAAAGGAGCCTCAGCTCATCGAGAAGCTCTTTCAAAATTATCTACAACTAGAGACTCGAAGAACGTAACTTATGATTCTGCCAGCAATCGGAGCAGCAGGCCTACGAGTGTTCTAGGCATAACTGGTGGAAGTCAGGAGGTCAAATCACCGAGTGCTTTAAGCGGTCGAGCGAGTAGGTCTTCCAGTGCGCTAAGCAGCACAGGCACTCATGACAGCAGACCTCCTAGCGCCCTTAGTGGTCGAGGTAGTAGACCTGCTAGCGCTGCTAGCGGCCGAGTCGCCCTTGACAGAAGCTCCTCAGACAGCAGTCGTGATTCTGGAACTGGAGGTACTAAGCCTAAGGCGGCCAAACCTCCCCGCTGGAAATAGTGGTAGCCTGCTTCTGTTTGTAGCGCATATACGAAATATTTGACAGAAATTATTGCAATGTTTTGAGACGTGCAAAAGATTTTAAACAACTGACGCCTTGGATGAAGTGCCAGCGTAGGATTTGTAAGTGAATTTTCATATGCGGCAACATCTGCTCAATCGAATATCAATGTGCCTTTCTGATTTCTGTATGATTATTTAGCAACTGTCTCATCTAAACGCTAATTTAGTCGAAAATTTTCTTATCCAACGGCGTGTGGGAAAATGTGTGATGCAGAATGAGGCAAGTCTTCTGTAACATATAAGGTTATTTGGGATCAAAGTAAAAATAATCTTAAGAAGGAACTAACTAATGTGTGTTCTCCTTCCTATGTGTCTTTAACCATGAACCATTTACCTTCTTGCTCGTACGTGATTGCGCATCTTTTATTTATCTCGTTTCATGTCTAAGACTTATGTCGTTTATGTATAAAATGATTGACTTTAGTCACGTTTCATAATTTAAAAATAATGTGACCGTTCCATTTTCTGACGTCCATTTTTGTAGGGTTTTTGACCGTACAGTATTAGGCAGTAGCTGCCATCTAGTCAGTGTGAGTAGATCTTAGTTGTAAATGTAGTCTGTCCATTGAATCGAAACTGTCCTCTTAGAATAGATATTCATAGAGCAGTCGACATAGATGCTAGATCCTTCCTTTTGTGTCTGAACGTTAATGAAACTCGAACTGAATTTTAATTGTCTTGTTTAATCTATAAGTGTCTCTTCTAGATGTCTTTTTCTCCTCACTTCACTTTGTATCGTTGTTAGACTTCACCTGTATCCTTCACTAAAACAATCTTCACGTAATATAATGAAGCTCGTCAGAATGATAAGGCGTTTCTTGCATTGTGTGCCTATGAGTTTCTTCAGTATTAGTGTGAGGAACTGATTTAATTTTTGCATTTTCAGCCTGTGCGGACTGTGTAGGTTGGAGGACTCGGATGAGGGTCCCTGCCACGCCTGCTCGCCCTCTGTATTGAGTCTGCAGTAACTCGACTTATGTCTTGTGACCTTGCCAATGCTATCCTACTTTTGCGAGTAATTCTTCTGTTAATGTGCACAACGGAAAGTCATCTTTTTTTGTATTCCATACACAACTGCAAGTTTATTTAGCACATCTTCCACTTTTATCCTTTCTCCAACTTTGTTGTGAACGCAACCCGAATTAGCCGGATAAGCTTGCAATATTTCGCGCACCGAAATATATTTTATATATACAGATATGATACTAACTGTGTCTGTATGCATACTAGTTGTATGACATGTCACAAATTTTTATGAGTATTCTTGAATATATCGTAATTACTCTTACCAGCTTTTATGTGGTGTGCTATGGTTTGGCGTTTTGTCAACTCAGCAGACGGCAGTTGTTGATTGATGGAAAAGTCATCTTGCATTTGAGTTCTGCGACTGCATATGCATGCATTTTCTACTGCATGGAAATATTATCGTTTATTATGCCTGAAAATTACTCATGGTCGTCATTATAAGGAAATTTGAGTTCTCTCTTATTTGATATTCTTAACTGAAGAGACACAGAGCGGGGAAACACTTAGAATTCATGCTGGTGAAGTTCACTATAATCTGATAGCAAATTTTGAACAAATGTTTACTTCACGATGAAATATGGAATCATACTTTTTTAAACCGGCAAACTTGGCATGTATACAAACCTATAACAGTAAAATTTAGACACTCATTGTTTTAATTTTGATTGATGTGTAACAAATGGGATACTTACATCATATTGCTTCGTTCATTCTGTGGCATTTGTTCCAAAGACTTTCAGGGGCATTGTTTTTATCCTTCGTTGTTTGTTGTTGTCAAACAGCAAATGAATGAAGCACTGAATTACTGTGAAGGAAGGCCTTCAGATTCTCACACTTTCTATCGTGGATTCATCTCGATACCGTTTTTATCTATTGTATTATTCATCCTCATCTTGGGATGAAATAGTAGTTCAGTATTTCTTGCATTTGTTATTTCCTTTAAGTTTGAGCGAAATTCTTAGTATGGATAATCGTTACTTGCTTCACTGTGTTTAACTTACAGTATTTGGTTGTCCAAGACCGCACTTGAATGTGTAGGTAACATCACAGAAACTTCCTAACTACCTGTTACCTTTTAATCCAAGATTAACCGGGAACGTCTAATTCAAGATTGATCGTGAACTTCTAAACCAAAATAATTCATTTACCCATAACTGTCCAATTTTAGTACGCATTAGTTTTGTAACCAATTTCGTTCAGTAAGCTAGTATGATGGGAAGATAACCGTCTGGAACTCTTGTCTTAGTCGTTAGGCTTCATCTGACTAACCTGAATGGTACCTTATAGCATTAATGTTCCTTCCTCTCTTCTTGGATTTGCTGCATGCGTGATTAAAATATATGGAGTACTCGCGCTGTAGTGTTGTGGCCTTAGCTTAGCGTCGCTGCATTCAAACGTTCCAATAACTCCGACAGCTTTGAGTTGGCCTTGAGTAGGTAACTTTTGTAAACTTAACATATAATTTACCTATCTCCGCAACCCACTATCGATATGGAAAAGACTAGTGTTTTTTTACATCTTTTCTATCTTCACTTGTCACTTTTGACTTGAGTTTTGCTGCGTCCTGAGGCTCACTCCAGTCCATTTTACACAGATATTTACCATAATATTTTTTAACCGTAGAGTAGTCAATAGAAGGATCGATGTATGGATTTGTCTGAATTATGTAGCTTTATATAACTTCATAACTGTGCCACTAGAGAGACAATTGTTCACCATCAAACGTGAAAGGTATCACCATCTCGCTCTGCATTAACTCTGAAATTGTTTCATTCCTGTCAACGATTGCTTCAGATTAATGGACTCTGATAAATTCGTATCTGCAATTTATATTTTAATAATCTAGTTTCAATACTTTTTGACGCCACTAAATTACTTCTCGTCTTCTTGCCTATAAGGCTTGTTTAAAAACTATTATTGTTACATGAACTGAATTAATGACACGAAAATCAGAGAACAGTAAGCAGGAGCTAAGTGAAACTGGTACACGTTGCTGATACTATAACTTGCATGCACTGCCAGTCTAACATTAAGCAAAATGTTAAATTATACAGATTATCAAATAAAGAGTAACCTTTAACTTTCTTGATTCTTAACAGCAACTGGGTGCAATGCCCATGTAATAGCAGGAGGCTCCGTGTGAAGCGATTAACCAACTTTCATCTGCCTCTAAGAGTAATAGAGATTTGTAGTAGTTTCAAATTGAGAACATTTTAGTGCATTAAGAACTAGAGTAACCATGTTCATGTTTAGCCAATTGATACTTTGAATTGCGTGCACTTGGAAAAAATAAGTAGAAACGGCATTTAATACTAGAAGAAATCGTTTTCATATATTAATTGCAAAGCTGAGTATGATGCAGACTAGGCCATTAGTTAGCAAAAACGGGTCTTGACAAAAAAAGACTGCCTTTCCGTATTGTTTCAAAAAAATGTCGAGCAACGAATTTTCAACAGATATTGTGCAATGCAAGAGGTAATGCGCCTACGAATATTCAGAGTAGGTTAACTTTGAACATCCAAATCCGCCCGAAACGCAAATAAGCAGCCATATGCGGAAAGGGAGAAAACAATTGTCTTGGTATTTAATATTCTCGCTGAAGAATGGACAGGACATATCACATAAACCCAAGAGCTTCGAACATGCATAACAATATTTTAAAAACTCCGTAGCCTTTTCCTGACAAGATACTGCCGGGTTACGCACTTTCTTGTACTTTTCATTTGCTTCATCAGTTCAAAGAGTAACATCACCTTGTCATAGCGTAGCATATAATTACATCCACAAAACATGGCCAACCAGATATTTTCGACATTCGAAAGCTCTCGGTGTATCAAGACGTTTTCAGCATAAAGCTTTTCAATGTTACAACTAACTATGTCTTCACCCATCTTTGTCATCGGCTGATCACTCCTTATGACTATGACAGCCTTGACAAACTGCCGAGCGCTTTGACAAATTACTCGCGTTACAAGCTAGCGATACACGGAACAGAACAGGATCCAAACTAAAGCGCCAATAACCGTACCTGATGTCTATTGACCTTTTAATAAACCACCGATGTATTACATATCACAGATGTTACGCCTTCCGGCGGCTCGTTAAAAATCCATAACTATGTTTAAAGTAATTCGCGCAAAAGACGAAAATACTAGAATGACTTAACGTCTAAAGAGACGTCTATAATTCGAGTTCAATTGCACATTCCTTTACTGTAGAAAAAGAATAAATTTCTAAACTAAATATTTTGAATGCTTAGCAAATCAGAGTATATTCCATATCCGAAAATACACCAATTTAGTCAAAATTGATTGTGGGAGGAGCTATAATGGGGATGTCAGGAATCATATTCATAGTCATTAGCTCATATTAAACCTATGTAAATTTCAAGAAATCTTAAAATAACACAAGTTTTATTCCAGTCGGGATTGTTGCCTTATTATTCACAACGAATAATTACAGCAACATCCCCTTGAAAAAGCGTTCGATAGGAACAAATATTGAATGATGGTTCAGAAATAGGGTATGCGTTTTTATGACATCAACATAACTACGAGAGCTCCTCGTCAAAATGTACGAAAATTCAAGCATTTAAAGAGTAACTGTAAGATTGTTCATCGAGTAACTGGAGATATGAAAGCTGGAATCGTTCTTGATTTGGCCATTTTTCTCAAGTAATTTAGTCAATACCAAATTTAAATTAAATTTCAACTGATAACCTCATACATGAAATCTGGAAAGTGTAATAGATGTGCCATAGACACCCTGACTAGTGCTTTATAATATATTGTTGGTCACAACGGTGATTTATACAAGTAGACTCAAGTGCTGAAATATCAATGAATACTCGAGCAACATATGCGTGCCCCAGATTCCAATAAATTCTAGTTGGATTGCCAATAGTTCAGAGGCAAGCTTGCTTCATAGTAAAATAAAAAAGATTATTAAATTCTTAACTATAAAGCACAATAACAGGCTCACGACATAATTGCTAGTAATTAATTAAATAGATAGCTGCGCTAACCATTCAACATTGCAAACAAGAGAAAATGAATCGACCAAATGTGAAGGAAACTATAGAGTGACCACGAGCGACTGGCGCTTCGAATATCATATTCGATTTAATTACAAAGAGAATAACTTGCGCTTGAACAGAGGTCGTGCTACGGCCACATGTAACTGGAAAACTAGATGAAAACAAAATAATCGCTGGCTTTAATCACAATGTTCATTGAACTTGTTTCGTCATCCTAATAGAGAAGAAGTAAGCACACAAGAAGAATAGGATTGCTTAGTAAACCCCCACCAATAAAAGCCTAAGTTCCATGATGAATTATTCTCGCAGACCGCAATACCGAGCTTCATTTAAGCGCCTAGGAGAGCAGTCCACTACTGCGGCGTACACGGCAAGTGCCGTACCCCCGCCCCACCGAAGGCGTCATCGTCCGATGAATCGTCGAGAGGCAAGTCTGCATCCTCGTCATCTCGGCGACGACTGCCGGCATCATCGCCCCCCTGATACAGGAAACACAAGTTAAAAGTTGAACTAATAGTAAACTTGTAGTGGTAAAAGTCCTATCGGTGGATATTAGGATACAATGCATTATCCAATAAAGTATAAAAAATCTGCTTGCTTGGTAATGCACATGAAGTTGATTGCGTGAACGGCGACAAACGCAACGGTCTAAACTGATTTACTGTCGATACTTAATTTATTTAAAGGTGTTCCAAGGTCCAAGGTATTTAGAGTAGAACTGGAACGGAAGAATGGGGCCCATAGAAAAATTAGGGACTGACAAAAATACAACACTCAACCTTCCACAACTTCGAGAAATTGAATAAGTTAGACTAATAACAATTGAGAGAAATTTACAGTACGCATATCTAAAGGCTCACAATTTCAATCCTCGTTGGACTACATCGGTACAACAGCACCTAAACTAGGTACCTACAACTGTGAGTGATGCAGCTGTGTAGTCTGAGTCTACTCGGCTTCATTTCTTTAAATAAACTGTAATTGGTGATTTTAGCCTGACAACAATCATAATTTGGAGGTTATAATAAAAAATTAATGATTTTTCTCTTACCAGTGTTGATGGTCGAGATTGCACATCGCTTTAAACAGTTTTAGAAGCAACTAAAGGGATGTGATTAAAAAAAACCTAGAATTCGACATGAAGGCTCAATAAGGAATGGATATTTATTTATTATTTCAACGCCCGAATTGAACACTGAATTAAATTCTACAGATCCAGAGTGGCTCTAGGAATCCGAATAACGATATCGCCTCAATGTTTATGAACTTACTTTTGGAATGAATATGTTGAATTAGATTCGAGAAAAATCATGCAACATGATGACTGACCCTGTTTCTCTGCATGCGCCTCATGTGCTGCCAGACCATCATAATCATGCGTCTGTCTGAGAAGTCGATAACATCACTCGAGCTGTTGCGCCTCTCACGAAAGTTTGTCTCCACTGTCTGCAAATATTTACACAAAATTTTCAACCCTCAATACGAAAAATCTTAATTTAGCTGATTTAAAGATTTCATTGGTGAAAACAACTTGAAAGAGGCCGAAAATACATTTATTGCCCAAATGCAAAATATAAATGATCAATCAATAAAAATACTGATGTTCTACTTTTACGCCATAGCTAATAAAATAAGTAAATAATAATAATATTGATGGAAGTTGTGATCGGCGCAGCGAGAGCAGGGCTTTCGAGGGTCCTTGTATATTATATACTGTATACCAGTGATTAATAAAAAGTAAAAAAAAATAATGGATTTGATTTGTATCGACTTAACTACTAACTACTAACCTTAACTATTTTATACATTCCAATTTTTGGGCGTGACGTAGTGCGTTCTACCGTAATTTAATATATACTTTACACCAGCAGATAATCTTAATTGAGAATATTCAAGAAAAAAGTGATGTACTGAGGCGAGTACGATACTTACTTCAGCAAGCTTCTCATCTTTAGGCACTTTTTCACAAGACGGGATCCAGATCTTGACATCGTTGTCTAGTCCTGAGGTGGCCAGCAGCGGGATATGAGGATGCCACTCCAGCACGTTCACCTGATAAACAACAAGTCGATTGTAGCAGATAAGTCTTGCGGTTACCTTGTGAATGATACAATAAATAAGGTAACTTACATGAATCGTTGACGGGTCGCTTTTCAGCTAGTATATTGCTCCCCTATCTCTTAACAGTCGTTAAAATATAGGTCGAGTGACTGAATGATCGCAGAATTATCAGCTCAATTCCACTTTAGCTCATATTAGGTGACAACTTTCAAGTGTGGCACATGAATGACAGATGTTGGATGCGTAAGTGAAGAAAAATAATATAAATGAAGCCAAAATGAATAATTTTTTATGCTTATCCTAAGAGATTATCATTCGAATGTTGAGCATAATTCATATTTTTCAACGGTTTGTGTTCAACAGCATAAAAAATATTCATCAAAGGCCAACTGTTGCTTTAATACATATATAATATGTTGTTCTTCGGCATGTTTATAAATACATCAAGAACAGTACGTTTTAGTTACTGTAAGCAAATTTGGATGAGCACGGAACTGACCACGCCGTTCTCGTCGGCGGGGAAGCAGCGCACGACGGCTTCAGTCTCACGACTCCAGATGAATACATTGCCGCAGTCGCTTCCTGACACCACGAACTCGCTGTGTGGACCAAACACGTTGACGCCTTTTACTGCACAATGGATATTACATTACATAAATAAATGCTACTTGAAGATAAGGTATGAAAGCGCTTCATTTTCAGTACCCTCAAGTTTTCGTTGCCATGTCCCTCACCAGCATCACTCGGTCGCGTCCCTCACCAGCACCTCTCGGTCGTGTCCGTCACCAGTACCACCAGCCCCACCATTACCACCTGTTCCACCAGTACCGCTCGTGTCTCCCCAGCACCACGGGTCTCTCGTTGTTGTTGTTGTTAGTTGCGACCTTCACGTTTGCCGGGGGGAGGCTCAGGTGGCGGCCGGGGGGCAGGCACCGGAAGAGGAGGGAGATAGGCGAAGTCAGGGAGAGTGGCCAGGAATGTCGCTGCCTCCACGGGGCTGTCCCACAGTGAGGAGACGCTGAGAAACGTGGGGAAGGCGGGGCAGACGAAGAGGTGCTGAACGGACTGGAAGGGATCCCCGCACTCAGGGCAGGAGGAGATGGGGGAGCGTCCGATACTGGCGGAGAGGACGCCAGGGAGCTGCAGCGAGGAAGCGAAGCCTCCACTGATGCAATCGGCGGTGGCGGGGCTGCGAGGACGGCGTTGATTGCGTCAGTCGCCGCAACGCGGGAGGCGATCTCCCTGCGGAGGGAGCGCTTGGCCTCTCTGGATGGAGGCTTTCATGGGGCGGTCCCCGTGGAGAGCAGAAACGATGTGGAATGAGGTATGGGAGGGCTGGAGGGCGCTGGCGAGGAACTGGGCACAAGCCAGGTCCAGATGAGCGGACAAAGGGAGGACGCCGGTCTCCTGGTGAAGATGAGCGATCGGGGCCATTTTAAGGCAGCCGGTGGCTGGTCTCAGTGCAGTAGTGCAGTGTTTTGTATGGTTTGAAGGCTGACAATTGCTGTGCGTGAGGCGACAGGGTACCAGATGGGAGCCGCGTAGTTGAGGATTGGGCGGGTGATGGTTCGGTAGGTGGCAATAAAATCCTCCTTGGAGAAGCCCCAGTTTGTGCCGGCAAGGGCTTTCAAGATGCGAAGAGATCCCGTCGCTTTCGTGGCTCGGGTCCCTCATCACCACCATGGATCGTTCGTCACCACCACGGGTCCCTCGTCACCACCACCCACCTCTCACTAGCACCACGGGTCTCTCGTCACCACCACGGGTCCCTCGTCACCACCACTCACTCTTCACTAGCACCACGGGTCTCTCGTCACCAGCACGGGTCCCTCGTCACCACCACCCACTCTTCACTAGCACCACGGGTCTCTTGTCACCACCACGGGTCCCTCGTCACCACCACCCACTCTTCACTAACACGGCGGGTCTCTCGTCATCACCACGGGTCTCTTGCGACCACCATCCGACCTCACCTGTAGCGCTGTTGCGGTGGCCGGTGTAGCGGTGTGCAGGCGGGGCCTGGCAAGGCTCGCTTGTGTCGAAGAGGTAAATGTCGTCGTCGCTGTACGACGCCACGATCGCGTCGCCGTTGTTGCTGTATACGGCGCTCGTCGCGTTCGCCCGCGGACGGGACGATTTCTGTGAAAACTTGCTTGAGAAATGATGGAAATAACTTCGACAATGCTTCAGCAGAATTTCTATAAATATCAGATTGAAGAAGACTGTCGAGGATTCGAACCCCGCAACTGTTGTGAAAAATTCTAATCGAAATTGGCGAGGCGCCACAGGTGGTAAAGAATATACCAGGTTGTAATATACAGTGGGGGGAAATAAATATTCGTACACTTGAAAAATCGTATTTTAATGTATGTAAGTACACAAACTTAACAGGAAAAGTGATTTAAATTATGTATAGAGACGCATAGTATTNTAATTTAAATCACTTTTCCTGTTAAGTTTGTGTACTTACATACATTAAAATACGATTTTTCAAGTGTACGAATATTTATTTCCCCCCACTGTATATACACCGCTATATTTCATAAAATTTTATATAAAAGCCTTACGCTAAATTGTGACGAACGCAATACAAGTATTTATGCGTTTACATAGCCACATTTGAGATGAGAACTCACGAGGTTATCAGGGCAGTACTTGAGAACAGGCGGGGCGGTCGGGGTGGTGATGCGTCGGTCGTACACGCAGATGTACTCGTCCCGACCAGCCACGCAAAACTGGTTTTCGTTCAGAGGGTGGGCGTGGATGCTGTGAAGAGCCACCCGGGTTCCAAAGTCGTCCGTGGTTATGGCGATCCTGTGGATGGTGGCTTTGTTTACAAGAATTACCATTCTGGGGCCGTGCTATTAGGCTAAACCCACCAACCACAACCAAGATCGGCCATTACATGTACTTGAGCGAATTTTACGGTAGCTTGAGCGCATATTTATTGTGGCCAAAGATCGGCAACGTATCCATGATGGATGATGTTTTTATTCTTCTGTTATTTCGTGGAAGATCTTGAGAGTCTCAAGACTATAATTTAAATGAGAGAACTGAGGTCTAGAAGACGACGGAGTTTATCACACGGAATTACCGCGATTAACATGAACTTCCATTGTCGTAGTTTTTCTTACGCTTGCAGAAAAAATATTTTTCCTGCCTAAACACAGAGATTAGTAGTTAAATAAATAACATCAATCGATGCATTAGCGCACATATATAAGGAAAAACACAGATGATAATAACAAACTATCACTAAACTGACGTGTTAGAGCCCTCTACCCGCAGGTCAGCCTCCTTCACTTCTCCGTCTCCACCCGCCGACAGCACGACCTGAAGGAATCAATTGAGTGAATCAGCAGCTACATGGAATAGTAAAACTACCTGCAACATTTATCAGGCAACCCTGCAGCAACATCAACTGCATTAACAATCAACTTCTTAAATCATCTGCATAATCAACCATGTAAACTACCTGCAACTATGACGAGGTAAACCACCCTCAACATTGAGTAGCACAGTTAAATTATGTAAGCAGACGGTAATTTTCTCTAGTATGCTGTTCAAAACTGCCCACCTATACCAAGGCCTGTTCGTACACACAATCCCACACTGGTCACACATACTTAAGGCCTGCCATTTGAGAAAGCCATCTTGTACCAAGGCCTCGCCATGTGCACACAATTTCACCCTGGCCTCACGTACCTGGGGCCTGCCGTTCGAGACAGCCATCTTGTACCAAGGCCTCGCCATGTGCACACAATTTCACCCTGGCCTCACGTACCTGGG
>NW_025936959.1:361759-389268 GCF_000764305.2 Hyalella azteca
AGATGTGTATAAGAGACAAACTGAGACCTACAGTCAGACACCGCGAGCTCAGCGGTGGGGCGCTCAGGAACAATCCCCCTAGGAGCGCGAAATCCCATAGGACTTCTGCTCAGAAATAAGCCAAGTAATATACGAATATTTTTTTAAATCTTTAAAGCAGGCACGAAACGTTTGGCAAGTCAAATAAATTAGCGGGAGTTTCGGAACTACTTGCTGTTCATGCACTCAGGAGTGAGCACAAAAACTAAATTCAACTTTTTGGCAGGCGGCGTGGAATATGAAAAAAATTTAAACTACTAACATAAAGTTTTACTAATTAAGGTACTTTTACTTTCGCAGATTTTTAAATTTCGTAAATTGAATTAGATTTTGAATTTTTGCTTTTTTTATTTGATTTTGAATTTCGTATTTATTAGTGCGTCTCTTGCAAAAAATTTCAATTTCTTTTTTATTTAATATGAAAAATTTGGGAATTTTATAATAAAAGTTTTGGGAAATTGTTTTAATTGAATATTATGTAATAGTAGTATTATAAAATCGCTGGTATCATTGAGCGAGATATTGATTCTTACGTGATTATAAAACGTGCAAAAATACCGTCAGTTCTATTGTCAGTTCTATTTTCTACGCAATAGATTTCACTTGAAAAAAAGTTCTATTTTCTATGCAATAGATTTCACTTGAAAAAAAGCTAATGATTCCATTTTTGAGCGGCCTAATGGAGATGGCATGTATCTGATTGATGAACGGCTGAGGTTGGTGGGAATTCCAAACTTTTTCTTAGTTCTATCACTAGGTATGTAACGTGATAAAGTAACTTTGATTTAATAGTAATGCATTATAGTATTAGTGTAGTAATGTTGGATGGTAATTTTTTCATAGAATAATAATATTAACGTATCCTCAAACACAACAGGAGGAAGTAGGTGTCTTTAAAGGCTGAGATTCATAGTAAGCTTATATGGTAAAAATCAAATTTTGCCTTACGATTCAAATTTTAACGATTCAATTGGCCATCAGAAATTTTGCCAAACAAGTTGAAAACAAGTTAGGTTGGAAACAATTTATATTGCTCACTTGGAAGACGTTGTTCCTATTGCTCACTTGGAAGACGTTATTCCTATTGCTCACTTGGAAGACGTTATTCCTATTGCTCACTTGGAAGACGTTATTCCTATTGCTCACTTGGAAGACGTTATTCCTATTGCTCACTTGGAAGACGTTATTCCTATTGCTCACTTGGAAGACGTTATTCCTATTGCTCACTTGGAAGACGTTATTCCTATTGCTCACTTGGAAGACGTTATTCCTATTGCTCACTTGGAAGACGTTATTCCTATTGCTCACTTGGAAGACGTTATTCCTATTGCTCACTTGGAAGACGTTATTCCTATTGCTCACTTGGAAGACGTTATTCCTATTGCTCACTTGGAAGACGTTATNTGAGCTCGAGGCGCTGGACGGTGTGCAGGGAGGAGTAGTAGCGGTTCGAGAAGTCCAAGCTACACTTCACCCCGCAGCCATCACGAGCGCGCACCCTACAGACGCCACCCCCGTACTGCCTGCACACATGCACCGTAGGGAGACAACTTTGGGGCTGACTTGATTTGTAACTTAGAGGGTAAATTTGTAGTTATTCTCGGAACTAACTTTGTAATCAACTATGGGTAACTTACTTTAAGATTAACGTAAGACTAGGTTTTAAATTGAAAAATTGGGAGTAATTTTCATTGGTAGCACTTTATTAGTATCTCGTTTTTATAAGTAATTTTATGGGTAAAATTGAGGATAGTTTTAGGATTAACACTTGGCGTATCTCCAAGGACAACTTTGGAAGTAACTTTAGTGGTAACTGAGGTGCAACTTTAGTAGTAACTTTTTTGTATTTTTAGGTAAACCAAGAGTTTACCAAAAAAATTTGGGATAACTTCCTGGCAAAGATCATCCTAACTTTCGGGAAAACTAGGAAGCAACACTAGTGCAGCTCTAGATTTAATTTTAAGGGGCTCTAGAAGTATCTAATGGATAACTTTAATTGCATCTCAAGTATAGAAACTTTATAATTATAGATATAAAATGGAATAGGAAATTCAATTTAACAAAAGCCCATTAACCTACGGACTGAGCTAGTCAGAGCAAAACTGCAGGTAATCACGGAAATGAATCATAATTATACTAAAATTTCGATTAACTTAGAAAATTGTTGTACCTGTTTATCATCTCTTTGGTCAGGTGGAACTTGTGCTTGGGTAGAGGCTTATCCAGCAGGGCTTTCACTTCAGCCTGTATTTCAGCCTCTTGCTGTCCGGGCGTCGCACGCCGCCTCCTGCGGGCCCTAGAGCGGTAAGGACTTTCGGTGGAATCCGCAGAATCAGAGTCTGCGGAGGGGACATCGAGCAGCGGCGATGACGACGAACTGCTGGAGGAGTCCGTAAGGAGCATCCGGTGACGAGGGTAACGTCGTACATGTACCTCATCGTCAGCAGGAGCTGCAGCATCTGAGCTTCGTCTCCCAGAGCGACGTGCCTCACGTTGACCTGTGCGTCGAGTGACGCGCGCGGCCACGGAACCGTCGGCCGCCGTTGAAGGATCGTCTTCTTCAGGATTCGCGTCCTCGAGACCGACGGCATTGTCGTTATTGTCGCCGCCAGCAGCGACGACTGCAGGTCTGGACGACGATGAACTTCGTCGGGTGGAGCGACGACTCCGGGATTCACGTCGCGACTGTGGCTCTGAGTCGTCAGAGTCCGTAACTACGAACTGAGCCACGCGAAATGGTCGACTTTCCGATACTGATCCTGTCGAATTTGTTATAATATGAAAACAGCATACAGGCTTTCATGTGTAATAAAAAGTACAAAGTGAAAAGGACAAAGTCCTCAGCAAAAATATATTTATTCAAAGAATGAATAATAAAGTATTCAATAAATTACCCATAGCCGATTTTACTTGTGTTGGTCATGACAATCGCCTTTTCAAAATTACTCAACAAATAAAATTCATCGCTCGTTTACAATATCTTTAGTAGCATTACTCTTATTTTAACTTGGAATATCAAGATACCACCAAAACTCAGCATTTTTAGAGGGAGAGAATCAAGGATTAGTAATTTCACAAAATAAAAAATCATTAGATGATGAGAGATCATAATTGACTCTGAACAGAAAAAATCTCGAACCCAAACTAAAACGTAATAATAGTAGAATGTATTCAAATAGGACCACAAGAGATTCCACTTACCAGCGTCATCTTGCGCGGCTCTGCGATGTCGGCTTGTCTCCCTCAGTTCGCCGGCATTTGCTCTGCTGTCGTCGTTGGATCTTCGTGTCCTGCTCCTGGTTCTACGCCGGGCGTCGCCACCGTCAGAAGTCGCAGCAGTGTTCGTCTCCATTGCTTCATCGTCGTCAGGAGATTCGTCTAAACGTGAACGATAGCTCCGACTTCTGCGTCGTCTGCGTGGCGAGATTTCCCGACTGCTACCAGCCTGACTCTCGCAGTTATTGTTTGTATTCCCATTGACAGTCTGAGGTTTGATAGATTTATTATTTGAACATGATATATTTATAGAATCATCTTCAGTTACTTCCATGCTCTGAAGCGTCTCATCATTCTTATCACTTGACATGTCATCATCACTGACCTTGCGAGCCTCGAAACTTTTCTCTCGTCTCTTTTCACTAGTTGAGGAATTCATGCTAGAGTCACGCCCTTTAGCTACAGAATTACTACTTTTTTTCTTTTGTCTGGAGCGATCCTTTCCTTTGCTACTCTTCTTCGAAGCTGTTTCTTCACTGTCTTTCGCTGCTCCTGTATCTCCACTGCTCTCCCCAGCTCCTCTATCTTTGCTACTTTTTCGATGGGCTTTTTCTTTGCTATCTATAGTTGAAGGCATTCCTTTACTACTATTCCCAGCTGATTCTTCTTTACTGCTGTGCCCGGTAGCCGAAACTTTACTACGCTTGCCAGCACCTGCTACTTTATTACTCTTTCCAGAGGCTGCTAATTTACTACACTTCCCGGTGCCTGTTACTTTATTGCTTTTACCTGCGCTAGTTACTTTCCTATTCTTCTTGGCCGTTTCTTTCCTAATCTTCTTCGTACTTTCCATACTCTCATCACTTGACGAATCAGCCGACATCGAGTGATTATTGTCCTCGTCCTGCCCCTGCAAAATAAACAATAGTAAACCTTGACTGTAAATCGAATCAGAAGAATCAAACTACAACACAGGTGCTGACAATTATTGGAAGAAAGTAGGGCACGTGATTCGCACTGTGTGCACACATGTAACACATAACCTCACGTTCATTGTAAGTCTTTTAGTCATTCAGGAAATGGCAGTGAAAATAGGCTAGATAAACTAACATACCAAGAAAGCAGCATGAATTAGTACTGATTCTAATAATTTCCAAGTTAATATATATTATTAAACAACAAAATAGCAAAAAGTTTCTAATTTACAAATATACCGTAAAGGAAAAAATACACTTGAATAGACCATGAAGAAAATAACACACTCGTGCATCGAGGAAATTGGCAATTAGTCAATCTCGGCAAACGAAACTCAAAAACTGGAATAAAAGCTTGAGTAAACAATACAGGTTAAGAAAAACCAGGTTAAAATTAGCATTAAAATTAAGAGTAGCGCACACCTCTCTATCCCTCTTGGCCCTGCTGGCACAAGACGCAGGAGACGCAGCCTGAGAACTGGAAGGGACTGAAGAATCTTGCACTTTATGTCCAGTTTTGCATCGACTTGGTGTTGACATTTTCGAAGGCCTTGATACTTTACTAAGAAGCAAATTGCTAGATTTTGATGACCTAGATTTGTCATTGCAGGGCTCTGTGTTCTCGGAAGAGCTCGTGTCTTCATCCATCACGACACAAAGTCTATGGAGAAACGTTAAAAATTTATCATAGTTTGGGGGCTACCTGGCCGAGTATTTGAACTCTTGCAAACAATAAGCACGCAGGAATAGTGGAAAAGCGCGCGCGGCTCTGGCAAGGCGCGCGCGGCTCTGGCAAGGCGCGCGCGGCTCTGGCAAGGCGCGCGCGGCTCTGGCAAGGCGCGCGCGGCTCTGAGCGGCTCTGACAAGGCGCACGCGGCTCTGACAAGGCGCACGCGGCTCTGATAAGACGCACGCGGCTCTGGCAAGGTGCACGTGGCTCTGACAAGGCGCACGCGGCTCTGAGCTCTTACAGGCATTAAGTTGTTTCCATGTTTCGCATATTGCAGAATTGCTGCTTATTTTTCTTACCTAGGCCAAGCAGTGTAAGAATGCAGCTGTCTCTCGAAAATTATACTATTGAGATCATCTTGCAGCTACAATTTTTTTCCATTGCTCGTGATGCATTTTTAGCTTTTGTGTCATCAGCATTGATGGAATATGGATCATGAATGATTGTATATAGGTACTAGACCAAGCTTTTGGCAAATCAATTATAAATATGTACAATCAATATAAATGGTCAAAGATGCTCCATTGTGGTTTACCATTGTGGACCACTGTCAAACTGTGTGATTAACTCTGACCATGTCTACCTATTAGAAAGTCTTTGATACATTGGAGTGCTTGCCCTAGTGCAGCTAGCAATTGTAATCACCCACAATAAAGGATTGATTGGTGATAAACAACCGAAAAGCTATGACACCATGTTGACTTTGACAAGAGGTGGGTTAAGCGATTGATAACCCTATTCTTCACAAAATATTAATTAAGTTTACAAACAACACTAATAAGGCTGACAGGGTGATGGTAACCCACTTTACGCCTGCGACCTTTGCTTGCAATGGTAGAACTTGTTGTTCTTTCCAATCAGGTCACTCAAAGTACCTCTACTCAAGGTGTTATGAGAAAAGACAGCTGAACAAGTATCTGGATTTTGAGCAAGCAGATGCTCAAGAGTCTTATTCATAATATTCTCCTTTTTCATTTCAAAACTAGTTCACTTAATTGAAAAATCTTGGAAGCCAAGGTAGTTTGTGAACTTCTGGGAAGAAATAATAAAAGTGATTGGTATTGAATATGCAATTGTTATAAAAAATGAAAAACCTAATAATTTTTCACATTGGATAAATGCAAGCATTTTCATTCATTAGACTTTGAAAAAAAAATATTTATGACGGCCAGGAAGTTAAAATTGGGCACTAAAAAAATCCACTGATATGCAGCTGTTGAAATATTAGTATAGTACGTAAAACATATGCACCACAATATTCATTAATATTTGCTTAATATTCCATTTTGATAAATTTCATCCTGCACTTACCTTGCCATGTATCAACAACTTAACACCAAACATTGTATAGTAAAGCAGCTAAGATTGTCAGAACTTCCATTTGTAGGGTAGTTCTGTTTTGATCAAGCTAGAAAGGTGTGGTAAAGTTTTGTTTACTGCAGAGTGCAGACAGAGCAGACCAATGACAGGCAACTTCTGTGTTGCAGCAATGTTATTGGCATTGACAGTATCTATCAACTCACTGTGGCTGAGTCAGTGAAGTGTAGAAAAGATTTATTTTTCAAGTCACTAACTAGAGTTTAGAGCTTTCCTACCATTTTTGGAACCATAAGGTTCCTATTACCAGACAAATACCTTTTATCTAATTACCGTCAAATGGGGTAAAAAGGGATGGTTTTAAGCATTTTTTGTTAATAACTTCATACCATGAAATATTTCATAAACAAGTTTGGGCTCATTTAAAAGGTCTTTGCAAGGGCTATTGTATGGCATCTCCAAAAAAATTACATATGCTATTTGCAAGATGCTAGACACAATATAAAAGGCTCCTAAATTAATCTGGAAATGGGGTAAAAAAAGGACACTTGAAATAAAACTCAATTTTAAACATTTGAAGCATGCAGAGTGTACTCATCTATTACTAACAGTACTCTGAAGTCCTCCTCTTCCTTTGTAGATGATGTAAATGTAGAATAAATGATATTTTCTGTGATTTTTATTTGGTTTTTCTTCATTGATATAATATTACCTTATCCATACATTACCATATTATTAATGTTATATTCAGAGGTGGGCAGTAGCGCGCTACATGTAGCGGCCTCTACTAGCGGCCGCTACATTTTCAGTAGCGGTAGCGGTAGCGGCTCTACATTTAAGGCAATGTAGCGGTAGCGGTAAGTTTTTTTTCGCGTTCTTCCCATTTTTTCACATTTTTACCCCCCACCTTCCTCCCCCTCCCATATATAAGTCAAACCATGCACATATTAAAAAAAAGGCTTCTAGAGTCGCTAGGTATTGTTTTTACAAATCGAATGGTATGTCTCTCGTTGCCGTAGCTTGAAAACTGTTGGAGTTATAATTTTTTTAAGATGGCGTTTTTTGGATTTTTAAATTGTTCAGGAGAGCCAAATAAAGTAAAATTCATTGAAAACAGAAGAATATGCCCAAAAAGTCTTGATATTGTAGCCCAAGCTTTCCCATTGCCAATTATTTGCATTCAAGGTACCAGCACGCGTCTTTAGACCTATTTATGTTCAATTTAACGTGAATAATAGGCTATAAATGGGACTTTTTATACATAAATATATATATAAAATATTCATTTTACATAACTTTACAACTGCATTACGCAAAAACTATTGCATGAACATCAATGGTAGTAGCTTTATTAAACGCATCTTGTTTGTAGCTTTCAAACGAGTGCAAACACTTTGTAATTAACGAGAGTAATGATCTATATATACAGATTTAATTCAATAAATCTTTGTAAATATTGTTAAAAAATGTTCATATATATATTTTTAAAATTGTCTTACGCAAAAATTATAGCACGCACAGACATGCGGTAAACTGCGTTAGACGCGCCTTTTCAGCAGCTACAAAATGAGTCAAGAAAATGGTAAAGCCAAAATTTCCGATTTTTAGGGTAGCCGGTCCCCTTATAGTATTAACTATTATTTAAAAACCAGCGTGATACATACATAATATAAATTACAGAATAAAACTGTACGTAAGATTTTGGTGTAATGTTGTCAACCTCAGCCTGTTACTAGTGTCAACATGTTAGTTGTTACTTGTTAAGTTGTTACCAGTTACCACTTACAGGTTTTTTCATCTTTCAGTTTGCTTACAGTTATTTTTATGTTTCACCTTCCCTACACGGATGTCTACTTTAATTTACCAATCTCAAAAATAATCCACATTTATATACAAAAAAGACTGATTTTTATATGTATATGTGGATAATTTCTTAGATTGGTAGATTAAAGTTCACATCCATGTAGGGAAGGTAAAACATAAAAATAACTGTAACTTTTATGTACTGTATCTAACCCTGGGGTTTAACCCATACTAGTTCGGTGAGGTTAATTGCAATAAAGTTGCATTGATATGTTTTAAAAATGTTTTATTATCATTAAATGTTAATGAATTAATCCCAATAGCAGAACAATAAACATTTAGAGATTTCCAATAATTTTAGCCATTGTAGCGGCTAATGTAGCGCGCTACATTTTACTGTAGCGGTAGCGGTAGCGCCCGTTACAATCTAGTGGGTATAGCGGTAGCGGTAGCGCCCGCTACATTTAGAGCATGTAGCGGTAGCGGTAGCGCCGCTACATTTCCAAGTAGCGCTGCCCAGCTCTGGTTATATTACTGTATCCATGTACATGCCATTGAGCATTGACAACGACCTTGTCCACAGCAAGCTTCATATCAGCAGCCATGTAGCATTTCTTCTGTATCTGTGAGCTTACAGGATGGTTTGTAATTTCGCACAATTTAATCAAGTCAAGTGATTTCACTATAACAAAAAAGATTATAAAAACATACCTGAAACAAGAAGGAATATTTTAGTGACAACCATCATATTTTTTGGAGAAATAAATCATAGTTTAGGTTAACTACTTTTCATTCTTTGTTGCCCAGTGCTCAACTCTATCTGTGACATTTTATGCACAATTTTGTGATGACTGATGCAGTAATTTTTTATTAAGTGAAATTTTCTCACTGAGCAAGGTAAATGTAATCGAAATTCTTTGTTGTTAATTGATTTTTCATTAACTGGAGCCTTTGCTAACTAAGGTTCTCTTGTAAATGCAATTTTAGAGGTGTATCCCTTATTGTTATTGTCCCTTATATTACACAACACCCTGGACAGCCAAGCCAGGTACTCATTTATCAACCAGAGTTGGATGATAGGCTGAGTTGACCATGAGCTGAGGCTCTGTGCTTCCCGGTAGAACTTGTCCTCAGTCGGACTCAAACCCAGGCGCTGGGTGCGAGAGACAGAGTCTCTCACCACTGCACTACCACAGCTTGCTCACCTGCACAGCTGCACTACTGCACCACCACAGCTTGCTCACCTGCACAGCTGCACCACCACAGCTGTCCCTTATTACCCCGGGGGCCAGGGGACCAGGGGTGTCCCTTATTACCCCGTTTTGTGGAAATGGCCAGTGATTTGGCCACCATTTTTTCTTGGAATGAGATACGCAAATTCTGTTAATCCCGTTTTTAAGCCAACACTAGTGTCAGTAGTGTGCAACTTTTATGTAAGTAAAATTTTTCAATACAACAGATATTTTTTCTGCTACAGACCTTGTCACTTTAGCAGAGCTACTTTTCCAAAATCTCACTTTTCACCCTTTTTTCAGGGATTTTTTAGAGGTAAGAAATGTATGAATTCCCAACTTGCTTTATGCTGCATGTATAATAAAAATGTTGAACTTCACACCACTATTTTTAGTTTTGCAATATTTTAATTAGTTTAGCTGCTACAACAATTCCACAACATGTTGGACTTGGAGGACTGTCCCTTTTTGCCTCACGGCCCCGCTTGTCCCTTTTTACCCCGTTTGATGGTATTAGGTACCAAATGAACATGATCAGACTGCAATATTCTAAATGTAGGCCACTATTCACAATCTGTCACTTTCACTTTGTCCCCACAAAATTTCAGTATCAAGTAGGAAAATTCCAAATTTCCAATCCTTTCTGGCTACTGCAGAGTGCAGCCGCCACCATACACTAACACTGTGGTCTGTGGTTTCAACATTTTTAGTACTTTTTATTTAGGGGTTTTGAAATTTTATGAAAACATGCAAATGATGCAATTTCAAAATTGTTGGTAAAATGTAACCGTTGAGTATAAATGTCAGTAAAAAAGCAAAAAGAGTAGCAATTAGCTATACTCAAATTTAATGGGTCATTCTCCGTTAAGTAAACACAGGTGTAGGCTAGCCTACCTAAACTGCTGTAACTTTGTAAGTGTAAAGTAAACATCACCAATGTTCAGGAAAATTTTGGCCTAAGAAATATTCCTGCAAGGCTGTATCCTGTATACTAGCCTATAACTCTATAAGAAGAGAAAATTTCATTTGCTTTATTAAATTTCTTGTGAAATTTTCCTGTCCAAGACAAAACTAACCTATTTTCAAAAGATCCTAGTTATTAAAAGTTATTTGGCACAGCACAGGTCACAGGACCAGGTGACAACGGACAAGGTTGATTGCTTCAAAGTTCAACCCAATTTAGGGGTTCAAAGTTAGGTTGTTTGAACACTGAAATGGCCTAAGAAAAATGTCGAAAACCGGAATACGGTAATTTTTCATGAATGTGATATTCACGTTATTTATAATTTAGGTATATGCCTATTTTTCATTCTAGTCGTCGAACATGAAATATTCTTTTGAAGCTACTTAGCTACATAACTTTCCGGTATTCAATACACGAAAAGGTTCAAATATTTTCACTTCATTGGCCGGCAAGCAATATTAACACAGCCAACTCGATCACGTCAATACCATCAAAAATTCTATCAACACCTTGGTGGCTTGGTAAAGGCTTGGTTATGCTTATGCCTTAGCCGATAGTCGGATAGAACACCTACAAATCGACGAGCGTCGCAATGCTGCATTGTATGGAATTGGTGGCAAATTCAACCAAATATAAAACAAGTCCTCATAATTTGGTAACTAGTTAGCTCATAACTTCAAAAGCCTTTCACAGAAAAACAAAATTTAACGAAAGAAATGAAGTTGTTGCTTTAGCTAGTCTACAACGCATTGCGGCGCCGACAATTATTGTGTGAGTGCGAACTCAGCTGATTGCGCTAAATCTGTCACGAATCAGCCCAGAGGAATCGGTGCTAGGGTGAAAACCAAGGTAGCACCTGCAGACACGCGATGAATAAATTGGACCAATGTAAGTGCAGCCGTTCCAGAATTAAGTTTCTAGTAAATTTCTCCCTTAATTCACCTGAAAAATTTCCCTAACCCAAGGGAAGAGTTCATTCAAATCGTCAACGTGACAAATTCTGTATAAATTTTATGTATGTCAATTCAGTAATTTTTGAATTAGATTTCCGGTCAATTACACTGGCATTTAAACTTGAACAATAGGAATCTATTCACATTCGCAACGAAAAAATTTTTGTATGTTTCTGAGGGTTTAGGGCAGAGTCAGTTCAGGGTCTGAGGGTTTAGGGCAGGGTGGCCCAGTAGTTAAAGTTCAGAGTACCAAGATTGGAGCAAAGAGGCGCGGGTTCGATCCCAGCTCTGTGCGCCAGTTTCTGGTCAGAATCGGCAAGGAGGCCGGGCGGTTAAGCACAGCAGAATTGTAGGAGTGAGTTGCAAGTTCGAGACCGCAAAATGCTGTGAATGTTCTGCGATGTTAAGAATCGGCGACAGGCCTACGGCCTAATAAACGCTGAAACCGCTATTATTATTATATTATGTAACCCATATATTTATTAAACTTTACAACAGCATGAATTTCCGTAATGTCAGTTCAGCAGCTTCGGTATTAGATTCCCTGACAATTTAAATAATAATTAAACTGTAAATTTTACGCTAACCTTTGGAATTCATTCAAATTTGCAACGTTACAGACTTTATTATGAATATAGCATAGGCATAGCATCGGCCAAGCCCTGGGCATTCTGAGCGAAACGTAGCTCAGAAGACAGCACAGCGATGCGCAGTGCAGTGCACAGCGCAGTGCACGGCGCAGTATAGCGCAGTGCACAGCGTAGTGTAGCTACGCACAAAGCACAGCGCATCGAAACGAAACGCAGCTCAGAGCACATCGTGGCGCAGAGCACTCGTGTATGAATTTTGAGAGCATCAAGTTGGACGTTTCTGAGTTATACTTTGAATAACTCTGGTAATTCAACTACCGTAGAGATTTTCCTATAACCCAAGAAACATTAACTTCACAACAGCATAAATGATGTATGAAAATCGCGTATGTCCGTTTTGTCATTTCTGAATCAAGTTTCATGTGGCAAGATCATTTTTGCGGTTTAAAGTGAGAATGGAGCGAATTGGTAATTCAATTCGAATTTATTTCAGAAGGAATTGTTCCCACTCGCACAGTCACAAATGCTTTACGAATTTCAGAAGTCAGTTAAATAGTTTTTTATTTCAAGAATTCAATTAAGCCTTTTCTGAATACCCCAAATCGGCAATCGAATCGTTTCATGTTTTGTCAAATGATTTATAATAAATTACTAGGCATTTATTTAATAGTATATACTCCATAGTCCGGGTAAACTCCTAAAAATTGGTAAATAAAGACAAATTTTCGTTCAAAACCACCTTAAATTTTTGAAAAGTCAGTCAATAAAGAAGCTTTCATAGTTTTTTTTTTCGTAAAATCTCTTAATAGATTTTAAATGGAGATTTAAATAATTAAACCCTTACATGACGAGTTCTTGCAACGAATTTTTGGACACGTTTATATGCTGCTCATGCAGCACCCTTTCTATGCATAGCTTTTTCTGACAGAGAACAGGTTGGTGGGCGCATTTGTTGCCACAAGTCTTAACCCAGACTATAAAAAAATATATGCATAGCTCTGTCAAAGCGGAACCGATCTTGATCTAATTCGCAACGAAGCCATTTATTAAGAATATGCGTTTGCAACAAAAGCGTATGCATCGAATTCGTTATACAGGTACGAAAGACAAAGAATGTTGTCGAATTGATCTATGTTCTCTTTGCTATCAAGTAGCCTGCTAAACGACAAGTTAAACATTTTCAGAACTGACAGGAATTCTAGGACCTAAGTCATTAGGTACAAATAGCATAGACGACGGTAAATGCATCGGAGATCAAAGGGCTGCAGGTAAACCAAACTTAGTGTTTAGCAAGCTAAGGGAAAACGAAACGGATAAAGAAAATTCCGATAACGCGTGCAGGCATGGTCAATCGTGGCGTGCAGGAGCGTATTTTGAATAAAAAGAGTTGTTTAAATAAGACCATGATATGTTTCGATTTGATCAAGCGTAAAATTGGTGGCTTGGAACGTGTAAAAAACGGGGCGGAAAAAAATCTGACATGCTTGTAGATGCGCATTGAGACGAAAAGGCTTCAGTGGTGATATCTCACCTCCTGAGGTAGTGGTGATTAAGTCGGGATGCATGCCAGGGGGGGGGGGCAATGCAGTGTGGTCAGCGGACACTTAAGATAACAGCATGTGTAATAGGTGATGGTATGGGTTATAAAGCATTGGAGAACAACGTATTGACCGTTAACTATGTGGAGTTGCATCTTGTGTGCTGAAGCAGTGTTGGTTTAATTAAAGTTCGTGTGGTGAGATAGGTCAATTGACTACAGCTGCTTAGGTGCCAGGATGATAATATCTATAGCATTTAGATGGTTGATCTTGGCTCCAGGGCTGATTTGAGCGTTAATTTGCTGGTCTACGGCTGTGCACCCATTAAGTCAAGATCGCTTTCGATTTGACAAAACTATGAGCGTAAAACTAAGGCACTAAAATTTAGCATCTAACAAATTCTAAGCGTGACAAAAGAAAAATGGGCTGATAGAGCTCGCATAAGATTATTGTGGAAAAATTGTATTATTGTTAATTTGGTTGAAATCGGTTTCGATTTGACAAAGTTAATTAAACGTAGAAACAGAGCGTTGATAATTTTTCAAAAAAATTTGTCCTAAAAATGGCGGAGCGGCCGCCCGAATTAAGACCAGTGGATATGAGTAGGATCAACCATGGTTGAATTAATACATGTATTAATTCAAACCTGGGATCAAACATTATATGAACAATTTTCATCATGTTATGTCGGAATTTTTAAACCGTATACATAGTAATAGTCGGAACTGCATTATACCGTGTTTGAGTAATATTAAAAAATGCTGTAGCATTTTCCTTAAGAACAAAATGTTCGTGGTGTATCCTTTCCATTGACGATAGATAAGTCATATATTGGCGCATGCATCGCATCAAATCGGTTATCATCGATTCATGTATCATGTTATCAAATCAGTTTAATTATTTTAATAGTACATAAAAGAAAAATGTCATAGTTATGCTAGAAAAAAGTTAGTCATTTTCTTTCTTTGTGAGCGTCTTCAGATTTTCGTTAAAATTTCTTGTTGGATTTAGTCGATCTGACAAATGATCCAAAGCATCAACTTTAAATTATTTTCATAGTCGATTATTTTTTTTAAGTTGAATTCCGAAAATAAGAAAAGATGACCTAATATTAAAAACTAGGTGTGGCTTTCGATCCTAAATATAGTTCTGTGATCATCGACCCTCATTGGTTCCCTGTAGCCGCAGGACGATAGTGGTGGCAGTCGAGGAAGGGTGCGGCAGCAGACACAGTGTATAAACAGAGTTATTTCCTATATTAATGAATTAAACTGATAAATTCGTGTAGTATTAGGACTTTTTGTTTACTGTTTCTTAAATCTATATAATTTATGTCTCAATAATAGCTATGGATAGCCGAATGGTAGCGTAGCTGTCACTTTGATTTTGCTGACGGTTTCCGAGTTTAATGATGTCGTAACTCGTAAGATGTCTAATTGAGACTGGAGGTCAGAGATCTTGAGAAGGTTGCAAATTGTTGCAGCGTTAGGCCTATATCATGTCACTCATGTGTAAACAAGCATGTAAAATATAACATATTGAGTGTCAATTCAGGAAATGTGGACTGGACAGTTATGTTCATATTTACCAAATTTAAATGAAAATTGCCTTCACGGGAAATATGCTACACCACACTGACCACAGTACTGCTACCTTCAATGCTCAATTCTCAATGGCATTATCATTATGATTATGGCACTAATATTAGCACTCAACCTGACATGGTTTCAAAGCAGAGGCTTTTTACAACACTTTTCTTTAACTTCACTTCTCGTTTCTTTGTTTGTCTGCCTGCCACAAATCTTATAATTGATATTTAACACATACTGAGGCTAGTATGGAATATATCTACTTGGCGAGCCGCGACTGAATTTTTCGAGCCGTGGTTTTATGGATTTGCCAGCCGTGATTCCATTAGATGTTTATGTTTTTTCTGCAAGATATTTTTGGCAGAAACGGTAAAGCAATGCGGATTGCGGAAGTTGAAAATTTTATGAAATGACATGTTTGCGAAGTGCAAACCGCGATTTTTTAATCAAACAAAAATTTATGACATTCGAGCCTCGAGATTTCATACTACTGAAATTATATGATATTAGAGCCGCGATATTTCAGACAAAAATAGGACTTTTCCAGACTAGTACTGAGGTACCTAACTAAAACTGTAACTTGTAAGACCTGTCCAATGATCCAATCATTCTTAAATTTAGCACACTTGCCTAAAGTTGGAGAGTGGAGACACATGAATCAATTGACAGAATACATAATTTTAAACATTTTTTGTAATCTTAGACAAAAAAAAAAAATATATTTTTAAGTATATAAAAATAAGATAAGAAATTCATTGCACATATTTAACATGGAGACACTGGTCTCTTTAGAAGTGTTGTCTTTAAGGGGAGGGTCTTGAGCACAAATCAACAATTTTGGCTTTCCCCGTTTTTATGCTCCTCTTAAAGCTGACATTCTGGCCTGTCCAACGGTTCCAAAACCATCTCTGTACAATACATTGATTTATGCATTCACAACATAGAAAAAGAGTGAGTTGTCGTGGACTCGTGGGATGTGGAGCTCTTTAACATTCTCTTGTAGGAAAATTACCGGGTAATACCGGCCAGGTACAAAAGAGTAAGGCTTGGTTGCTGGCTTGGTCTGTGGATGCTGCACTTTAGTCACCCACTACTTGCCAGTTGACACTAGTTGTCATGCGGGAAGGTGCTCATGCAGTCGTTCTCTGCATATGAGTGAATTTGAGCTCAATCAACACCTTGCCTGGTATCTTTGCTACCATAAAGGCCTATATAGCGCGCTGCGGGTGCTTGGTGCTTTGTTGCGCTGTCCTGAACAGTTGCATATGCTCACTGCAAACCTATCTCCTCCTAGAGTTTTTAAGCTACAGCAATGAGAGATTAACCATTTTGTTTGCAAAGAAACGATCTAGAGATTGGTTGTAGGCTTGTAGCTTTTTTGTAATTTTGCTATAATTTGGATTCCATTTTGAAAAAAAGAGGGTGCAGGGGGTGAAAATCAAGAAATTTTTGAAAAATTTTCCAAAAATGCCTCCCCACTTACAAAAATTTGAATTTCCAAAGAGCAATGACCAATCGGTAGATATTGTCTTTACGGATCGAATTATATGCGTCTCAATGTTGTAGCTTGAAAATCACAGGAGGAGATAGATTTCTACTGTACCCCCCCTTTTTTGCTGTTTTTAAAGAATTTCACATTTTCTTTCATTTTTTTTGAAAAATTGACATGAACAATAAAGTTATACATTTCAGTTTTACACATGTGTACCAAGTTTCTAAGTGATCTGTCTGTAAATAACCGAGAAATTTTGCTCAAGATGCTTCCCAGTTCCCTCAAAAAAGTAATTTTTAAAAACATATTTAAACTTCCTGAAGTTCATGTTTGAGTCCTACAAGTAGATCAGTAAAGTATCATGGATACCAGCATTATCATACACGAGAGAAATTGGTTGAGTATCATGAGTAGATGAGGAAATTAAAGATGAACTGATTCTAAAAAATTCTGTGGTTTGTTACTATACTTGATCACATCCACAACACCAATGTTGCTGGCCTTCAAAATAATCTATTCCATAAACATAAATTAGCTTAAGATGGCAGAATTTTTCTGTTAAAATGCATACTAATAAAGACCAGAGAATGCATTTATTCCAATTTGCTGGCAGCCTGCAGGGAATCAAAATTATTCAGATGACATTAATAGATCAAAAGGCTGGCAAATTCCAGCTCTCTGTTTTAAACTACCAAAATTGTTTGAACTTTGAGATAGGTTTCAGAGACATTTTCTGTTTATGTATCATGTACTGTTACTAATGTCTACCAATATTTCATTCACCAATGCTTCTATTAACTTTGAAATGAATGTCAATACATTCAAAACGTCATTAAATATATCATAAATCCTTGCTGAGACCTGCCTTTTGATCTATTAACGTCACCTGATGAATTTTGATTCTCTGCAAATTGGAATATAATGCATTCTCTGGTCATTATTTGCATGCATTTCTATAAAAATAAGTGAACAACATCTTTCTGACTTTCTAGAGCGAATAAAACAAGCTTTTTATTCATTATGTGGTTATCAAACAATACAAATCCTAGTTCTGACTTCTGACCAGTATTAAATGGTTTTTAGTGACCATCAGCAAGGTTTATGCAATTGCTCCCATAGTGGGCACTGGTCAGTGGCAAGCACAAGTTTTTAGATTCATTCATTTGTTATTTCCTCATGTACTGAAGATTTGAACCAATATTTAATGTTTTATGATTCTGGTATCAATGATACTATACTGGTCTGCATATAGGACTTGTAAATGAGCTTGTCTAAAGAATTCTCTGCTTTACCACTATGATTGCTGCTGAGTGTGACTTATCAATATTGTATTGTTGACCAATGATGATAGTTTAGCCTTCAGTCAAATACTTTATTTGACTTACACTTACTAACCATTTGATGTACACCATTACAGTACGGTACTAACACTAACTAACTTTCCAGTACTGACAATCAGATCCTCAGAAGTAATGGTTACTATTGGATTGATTCTAACCAATACTTAAAGTGGTAGAACTCATTAAACTAGAACCAATCACAAAGTTTTTTTTTACTTATTTCTCCTTAACCCTTAGATGCACAAGTGACTAGATTCTATAATTTTCTTTAATGGGTTATAAATGACCATTATTAAAATTGACATGTTTTTATGCCAATTTTGGAATTTCAATTAATCATGCATGTTGCTATAATATGTAATATTTGGATTTTGAAAGGGTTATATGGTTAACAAGTACCTACTACTCATATATAATGCTGTAAAATTTTTAGTTGAAGTTTCTGGACCTTCTCTTCATAATTTGGTTGAATGTTTTGATCCAATCAAATGAACTGACTAGATCAATCTTGAATATATTAACTATTGAATTTAGCATTGCTAGTTAAGGAGTACAATGTCGAGCTTATGCAGGAAAACAGCCAACCAATACTGTGCAACTTTTTGTAACTTTCAGGACAGAACAATAGGATCTAAATTTGCATTGCAAGGTGGTAATGATAAACATTTCATTAGTCTTGAAGTTTTCAATTGAAATACATTATTTTAGTGCTCAATCAGATGCATATTCCAGTTTTTAAATGTATAAAATATTTTCTTGGACCTAGGAATTGTGCCAGAGTGTACACTGGAACACTGCCTGATGTTAGGTTAATATACAATTCCTCAGTGGGATATTTGGGCATAAGAATGAAATGACTCCATTTTTCTATTTATGCATTAGGTATATATTTTAACTCGAAAATATTTGCAACATTATTTAAAATTCTTTACTTAATTCATCTTAGTTGCACTGCATTGACATCTTTCAGACAATATGAAATTTTATCTTCATCTGCTAAGCCTCAGATATGATGATAAGATATGTCATGTTATCTATCTAGTGCTTCCTGTTGCAGCTTTGTGATCTGCCTTGATGTTGTTTTTGATACCCGTATTCAATTATTTCTCTAGCACTTGCTTTTCACTTCATTTGAGCAGCAGATTTTGATATATTTCCATTTAAAAATGAATTTGGCATCATTTTATGTAATTTATAGTAATGTTGTAGCAGTTGATTCTCTAATGTTGGGTGATATACTGATATTAGAATGAATCTTGAGAATGCATCATAATTTTGTGGCTTCTAATTATAGGTAATTAGTAACCATTTATTTTGTGTTTCATTACCTAGTGTAGGTACTTCAATTGGTGCTGATAAATTTTCCAAACATTTGCTAAATTTTCTCTATAGAATGCATCTTTTGATTGAATGACAGTGTCTCATAAATTTTTATTTTTCACTGAGCCCTTTATCTCCATTTGTGATAAGGAGTTGGCTTTTGGCTGATAACATTACGTATATCTACTGCCGGAATGTTCTAAGTTGATATGGAGGCAGCTCGGGCTGCTGGTTCACTTTAGTAATTGTCTTCTCATTACCATTACTGCACTTCAGTGTTGCATGATTGTTATTGTTTCTTTGCTGTTCATTTGTTATCAAAGTGAATTGAAAGAAATATTTTAGACCAGTTGAAACTTGCCTAGTTAACAAATTCAAGATTTATTGATAAAAGTATATAATCCAACAGAGTCTGCAGATTTCAAACTTATTTTTCAGCAAAAATTTTAAAATAAAGTGCACACACAGAGTTTCATTGGAATAAAAAGTTATAGATCTGAGGCAAAATGGAAGCCAGTCAGATGAATACTGGAGGAGGGATGCCTGTGGTGAAGGAGGTCCGCATCCTAGAGTCAGCTGAGGACATCCAGGACCGACGTGAGCAAGTGCTGTCCCGCTATCAGCAGTTCCGGAGTGAAGCCAGGATCAAGAGGGAGAAGCTTGAAGACTCCCGAAAGTTCCAGGTATGTGTACTTGTAGAATATTAATAATTTTGGAGTATTTTTCACTCCTTATTATCTATCACAAAACTACTGTGTTATGATTTCATGTATCATAAGCCTGTCTTTCCACTATGAGTGAAAATGGTATAAACTATTAAATATTCTGGTGTTGAATCAGTCAAGATAAATGTGTATTTTAAATGGTGCAAGCATAATTTGATGTTTACGAACCTAACTTTTGTGACTACTTTGTGTTAACAGTATTTCAAGCGTGATGCTGAGGAATTGGAGTCCTGGATCCACGAGAAGCTGCAGGCTGCATCGGACGAGTCCTACAAGGACCCGACTAACCTGCAGGCCAAGATCCAGAAACACCAGGCATTTGAGGCTGAGGTGGCTGCTCACTCCAACGCCATTGTTGTGCTTGACAACACCGGATCTGAGATGATCAAGAATCAGCACTTTGCTTCTGAGATCATCCATCAGAAATTGGGTTAGTGGAAAATTTTTAAATTATGAATTACTCATTTCTATTACGTACCGTACACCGGATCTGAGATGATCAAGAATCAGCACTTTGCTTCTGAGATCATTCATCAGAAATTGGGTTAGTGGAAAAAATGTATCGATTAGCTCTGTTTTAACTTGCATGTTCTAAAAATTCTGAATTACTCATTTCTATTATATGAAATGACAATTTGATTCAGCAGCTTTTGGCTTCAGACTAATGTGTGAGAAAAATTTTCCTTTGAAAATTCCTTCTTGAACCTCTGACGTTTGTGAGAAACTTTTGGTTCTGAGCCATATCATAGCTGTTGACTTGATGTTTAAGATATGAATTATTGAAACTGGTTTGACTAGCTTTATTCATCATCATTTATCATTTGAATAAAAAATAGGCAAGAAATAGTACTTTATTTTTCTAATATCATTATTTCAAAGTGGATGTGGGATAAATTTTAGTACTTCTCATGCTTTGATTCGTTCAATGAAGGAAATTTGGCTGATTTTTTTTTTTTTCATTTAGGTTTGTTCATTTTCTTTTCAGCCTGTGCAAATACCTGTTTTTTAACACATACTGATCACCTGTTTACTATGGCTCCCTGCTTTGCCCATTAGGATGTACTCAGTTCCCACCCCTTCAAATGTTTTCACTATATCTTTGAGTGAATTGTAGTGAAAATATGATTTTTGCAGCTATTTGAGCCTTGAAATATTTTCACAGTTTGAACACACCTATCTAACACTGTAAACCTTAAATATAGCAGAAGGCTAATAAGAATAACAGAGCTTGCTCTACGGTACCTGCACATTATATGTCAGATTATGTTCTTATCAAATGCATAACCGAGAGCTCAATCTTTGTTTTTTTTTTTTGTAATTGTATCTTCATTAAATCAGTATATGCTTTACTAATAAGCAGATCAAAATTGTATATTCCAGAGGAGCTGCATCGTCTCTGGGAACTGCTTCTCAGTCGTCTGGCTGACAAAGGCTTGCGTCTCCAGCAAGCCCTTGTTCTGGTGCAGTTCACGAGGCAGTGCGACGAGGTGCTCTACTGGGTCACGGACAAGGAGGCTTTTGTCACCAGCGAAGAGTTCGGCACGGACCTCGAACACGTCGAGGTGCTGCAGCGCAAGTTTGATGAGTTCCAGAAAGACATGGCTGCCCAAGAATACCGTGTCACTGAGGTCAACGGTCTTGCTGCTAAACTGCTGGAGGAAGGCCACCCTGAGGCACAGGTTATCACCAAGCGCCGTCAGGAACTCGAGGAAGCCTGGAACCGTCTTCGTCAGTTTGCACTTATGAGGCAGGAGAAGCTCTTGGGCGCTCACGAGATCCAGCGATTCAACCGCGATGCTGACGAGACCCTAGCCTGGATCGGTGAGAAGGCCGTCATGCTGAGTGCTGATGATTACGGTCGAGACTTGGCGTCTGTGCAGGCGTTGCAGCGCAAGCACGAGGGCCTAGAAAGAGATCTCGCCGCTCTTGAAGACAAGGTATCGACCCTAGGCCACGAGGCAACTCGTCTGTGCGGCATTCATGCCCCTCATGCCGACCAGATCAAGAACAAGCTTGCTGAGATTGAAAACTCATGGACGACCCTCACTAGCAAAGCTCAGGACCGCCGACTCAAGCTTGACGAGTCCTATTATTTGCATCGCTTCTTGGCTGATTTCCGTGATCTTGTGTCATGGATGAACGACATGCGCGCCGTCATTGGGGCGGATGAACTTGCCAAGGATGTTGCTGGTGCTGAGGCCTTGCTGGAACGTCATCAAGAGCACAAGGGTGAAGTAGATGCTCGCGAAGACAGTTTCAAGGCCACCCAACAGGCTGGACTAACTATTCTCGAGAACAAAGACCATCCTGCCGCTGCTGAAGTAAAGGAGAAACTCGAAACTCTAGCAAGCGAGAAGGACGCGCTTCTGAGCGTGTGGGAGGAGCGGCGCGTTCTGTACGAGCAGTGCATGGATTTGCAGCTCTTCTACCGCGACACGGAGCAGGCTGACACCTGGATGGCCAAACAGGAAGCCTTCCTCGAGAATCAAGACCTAGGCGACTCGCTCGACTCAGTTGAAGCTCTCATTAAGAAGCATGAAGATTTTGAAAAGAGCTTGGCTGCTCAGGAAGAGAAGATCAAGGCGTTGGATGAATTTGCCACGAAGCTAATGGAAGGTCAGCATTACGCGGCTGAAGATGTTGCTCATCGTCGTGAACAGCTTCTGGAGCGCCGATCTGCGCTGCTTGAGAAGAGCAAGCAACGTCGTATCATGCTAGAGAACAGCTTCAGGCTTCAGCAGTTCGAGCGTGATTGCGATGAAACTAAAGGTTGGATCAACGAAAAACTGAAGTTCGCCACAGACGACAGCTACTTGGATCCCACCAACCTGAATGGCAAGGTACAAAAGCACCAGAACTTTGACCAGGAACTCAACGCAAATAAATCGCGCATTGATGAGATCACAAGTACTGGCAAGGATTTGCTTGACTCCAATCACTACGCAAGCGACCGCATCAGCAGCCGCATGGAGGAGATCATTAATCTTTGGGCTTCGTTAGAAGACGCTACCAAGAGCAAGGGCTCGAAGTTGGAGGAGGCCTCTCAGCAGCAGCAATTTAACCGTGGCCTCGAGGACATTGAGCTTTGGTTGTCTGAGATTGAAGGCCAGCTAATGAGCGAGGACTACGGCAAGGACTTGACTGGAGTCCAGAACCTGATCAAGAAACAGGCGTTGTTGGAAGCAGATGTTGGTGCTCACCAGGACAGGATCGATGGCGTGAGGATTCAGGCCACGCAATTCGTTGAACGCGGACACTTCGATGCCGAAAACATCAAGAACAAGCAGGTCGCTCTCCAAGAACGCTACAATAACCTGCAAAAGCCTATTGCTGTACGCAAGCAGCGCCTGAAAGACTCTCTGCTTGTTCAGCAGCTTTTCCGTGATATTGAAGACGAGGAAGTCTGGATTCGCGAGAAGGAGCCCATCGCTGCCTCCACCAACCGCGGTCGCGATCTCATTGGCGTTCAGAACTTGATCAAGAAACACCAGGCTGTGTTGGCTGAAATTAACAACCACGAAAATCGAATTGTTGCCGTCACCCTTTCCGGTGAGGAGATGATAAGCGACGGTCATTTTGCTGCTGATGAGATCAAGCAACGCTTGAACATCCTCAACCAGCACTGGTCGCTGCTCAAGGATCGCGCCTCTAAGCGTAAGCAGGACTTGGATGATTCACTCCAAGCTCACCAGTACTTCGCTGACGCCAATGAAGCCGAATCTTGGATGAAGGAGAAAGAGCCCATTGCGTCAGGAGGAGACTTTGGCAAAGACGAAGACAGCTCCGAAGCTTTGCTTAAGAAACATGAAGCTCTCATGAGTGATTTGCAGGCATTCAGCTCGACCATCGGATCTTTGGACGAGCAAGCCAACGCGTGCCGCCAGCACGACTCTGCTGCTGCTGACATCTCAGGCAAGGAGTGCGTTGTTGCGCTTTATGATTATGTCGAAAAATCTCCTCGTGAGGTCTCCATGAAGAAAAACGACGTACTTACGCTTTTGAATGACAACAACAAGGACTGGTGGAAAGTTGAAGTGAACGACCGACAAGGTTTTGTGCCTGCCGCTTACGTGAAGAAAATCGACTCGGGCCTGACTGCATCGCAGCAGAATCTTGCTGATGCCAATAACATCATGGCTCGCCAGAACCAGATCAGGGCGCAGTACGAAAACCTCATGGCCCTCGCAAATGCTCGGCACAAGAAGCTGAGTGAGAGCGTGCAAGCGTACGTCTTGGTCCGCGAGGCTGCTGATCTCGCCCAATGGATCAAGGATAAAGAGCAACATGCTCAAGTGGAGGATGTTGGAGAGGACTTGGAACAGGTGAAGATTGATTGCAATATTCCTTTAGTTTTATAATATTTATAAATTATTTTATACTTTTTAATTTATAATGTTTAGGCCATTGAAGAATTTTGATGCTTATGACAATTTTCGAGTTGAGCTCTGAAATAGAGATGTAGATTGCCACGAAACAATTTAACTCACATCTAAAATATCTGGTACTAGTTTTTTGTGTTAACAAATGTCAAGAAAATAAGTTTTTTTTATCATTTAATTTTCTACTGCTTTCTCATGGCTTTGGCAGTATTCAATTATTTTCTTCTTGACTTCTATTTGAAATTATGAGATTAGAATACCAAATAGAATCTATGATTTTCTTAGTCATTACGGTTGTTATGCTTGCTTTTAATTTTAATTTTACGTGATTTTTTAGTTCACGACGAGTCTCTGTTTCCTTTCAGTATGTTACAGCTCAAAAAATATTACCTTTACCTCTCTGTCATTATGCTTGCCTCTCTGGGTAGTCGTTTATTCTTTGCAGTTATTCCAGAGTGCCAGAAATTTTATTCCAAGTCTACAATTATTTGAGGTTGATATTGCTTAAGCATTTCCCCCGTGGATAATTTACTTACAAATCAATAATTAAAAATAGGGCAAATGATGGACTGACTTCGATTTTTCGTTATTTCACCAATGAATGCAAATAAAATGTCTATCTTGTCTGATAACGATGCTAAGGTGGAGGTGATGCAGAAGAAGTTTGACGACTTCAAGTCCGACTTGCAAGCGAACGAAGTGCGTCTCGCCGAGATGAACGAGATCGCCATGCAGCTCATGAGCGTCGGCCAGACTGAGGCGGCGCTCAAAATCCAAACTCAGATTGAAGACCTCAACACCAAGTGGACCTCCCTGCAGCAAATGGCTCAGGTACGGTCTATAGGTGCTACCAAGAACCCTGGTCTTGACAGGCAGACAGAAGTCTAAACGCATCGCGCAGTTCAAAGTTAGACGAATCTCTGTTACAGTTATACCATACATTCATGATCTCTAAGCAAACGGTTCCTGAAGTAACTGTGTAGGCTCATGTTACATAGAAATATCTATATATTCTTATTGACTCGCACTCGCGGTCAAGTCTCTTCCATGTACAATCCGTGGCAGCTTCGCAATGGGACTTTCTCGAATACTTTTCTGGATGACACATTTTCTTTACTAATTTCGGTTTTACCATTCCTCTACTTCGTGTAACGTAATATTTTTGTTAAATATTCATTCTAAAATCTTTCTCTAAAATTCGAGTGAGGTCAAACAATTGACGAAGTTCTAAAAAATCGGTCTAATCTATACAATATCATAGAAAATGTTACCTTGCTGCTCTATTTTATTTCAGAATTCTTCTCTTAAAACCCTGTAGAAATTAACTGTAAACAATTAACGAAATTATTAAAATTGAGTTACATCCTTTCTTCTTCCATAAATTTCATATTCCTGTTATATATTCGTTTTAAAATCTGTCTCTGAAATCTTAGTCTAAACAATTAACGGAATATTATTCCGTAGGAGCGTCAGTCGCAGCTGGGTTCAGCTCACGAGGTGCAGCGTTTCCACCGCGACGTGGACGAGACCAAGGACTGGATCCAGGAGAAAGATGAGGCTCTTAACAACGATGATTGTGGCAAGGACCTGCGATCTGTTCAGGCTCTGCAGCGCAAACATGAAGGTCGGCATATCAGAATTACTTCCTAACAAATTAAAATCTCAATTTTTGGTAATCGTGGGCGATTGAGAGAAATCATTCAAGATTATGCTGAATGCATTGACGAAAGCCCGCTTCTGCTTGTTAATATTCCGCCCCCATACATCGTTCTGATTTCAGTCTTCAACTAAGATTAAGCCATGGCAAAAAAAGAGTCAGTTGACGATGACGTTTTGATCACACATTTTTTACTCCCTAACAAGATCTGTTTGACAAAAACATAGTGTGACGAAGAAAAGGTTATGAAGTTATATTAAAAACCTTTTTTATGTTTAAAAATACTTATGCTTTTTTGCTCTAACTACTTGAAAACTTCTGATTTCAACGTAATTATTATGTCTGTTTTCTTATGATTTCGTAAAGATGTGATATAGTACTTGAATAATACGATCCATTGCCGTAGGTACTCTTTCCTTAATCTTGCACAATCTCTGTTGAATTATATAGTGAACATTGCAAGATTCTTTCCTTAACTCAACGTAATTAATTCTTTTACGGAAATTAATGCTTGTGCACAATATCCATCTAAATTTGGTTGGCATTTCTGTAGTTACCTATGGCCTCTCTCGTGTCTCCATATTCAGTACCTTGGAATGCACTAGCTCATTTACCATCTTCTACCTTCACGCACGATATTGATCGCTCATATTTAGTACCATGTAATTCAATTGGTCATATAACTATGCAGTAAAGTCACGTACGATATTCAAGGCTCTCGTTCAGTACCTTGTTATTCAGTCGCTGGTTTTAATTTCAACCACCGCCGTGTACTATTTTCATAACGGTACTCACGACGCAGGTCTGGAGCGCGACTTGGCTGCCCTGGGCGACAAGATACGACAGCTTGACGAGACCGCTAACCGCCTCATGCAGACGCACCCCGAGGCTGCTGACACCATTTATGGCAAGCAGCGCGAGATCAACGAGGAGTGGACCCAGATCACGGCTAAGGTCCTCTTCTCAACTTGATTGTGATCATGAACCATAATTATATCAATCGCTCTTTTCAGATATTTTTTTGATATTTCATAGATTTATGAAAGGTAATATAGAATCACGGCGGAAGTTTTGTTGCTAACTAGAATATTTTCTGAAGATATGAGAAGAATATTTTATGGTTTAAGTGATCAAGTTTGGTGAATTGTCTCATATTGTTTTGCGAAAATGTTAGAACTTTCAATAATTTGGTTTGCATATTTTTTTTCATTATTTTTTAGAAAGCATGATTATCGTAGTCATGAAGTAACTTAATTATATCTGCTGTAAAAATATGTAAAAAAACTATTGATTTATCTTACACTACAATAGAATGTTTCTGTAGAAATTGATTCACTCATAGAACCTCAGGTATCGTGGAATGACAGTGAAATATCGAGTTGAGAGTTTCTCAACAATAAATTGTAAATACTTATATCATTAGTCTGCTTATATCGCAAGTTCACAAGGAATTTAAAAGCAAAGAAAACGCCAAGAAAATTCACCATATCGATATTGAAAACGTTTCGGAGTCCAGCTCCATCATCAGTTCGACTAAACTAAAAATGAATAAAATCACTTCAAAAGTCAAAATTCAAAGACAGACATAAAACCTAAACAAGACCTAACATTATATCGAAATAAACAGGACTAGTTATGAACAACTTAGTCC